>NC_039491.1:7303758-7553430 GCF_003590095.1 Trichoplusia ni
TAAGATGTAAGTCCATACGTCTTTGTGGATAAAAGAGATATTATAAAGAGTTATGGTCCAGAAGAAAATTCTGACTGTGATAACTTAAAAACTGAAAAACAGGAATTTTAATTACAAATTATTATTGATTGGTTAAGACAAATATTTTTTTAATTGTTGTGACAAGCCTAAAAACGTTAAGCCATACGTATATTTATTTTTTCTTAAAAAATATCGTTATATTTAATCTGCAATATTTTATATATTTAATAAAATCTTAACTTAACGTCAGTTTAAACCTAATTTACGACAAGATTAATTTCTAAACTATTACTGCAATAGAAGTGATATTATTTTGACATTATAAGTGATTTCAAATAGGTATTAAATTCTATAAGATGAAATTTATTATGAGTCTCTACTTTCTAAGCCAAGATTCCAATAATTATATGTTTAGGATATTTGACTTAGGGCCGATTTTTCAATCGTCAGATAACTTTTATTCGACGGATATGTTTGACGTTTTGACAGCTTTTGCATAGAAAATATGTCAAAGGGCTATATTTATTCCTCAGATAGAAGTTAACTGATGATGGAAAAATCAGCCCTTAAAGGAATAAAACAAATGCATGTTGAACAATTTTTTAAAAGGGCAATAAAATATCCATGCGATTCATGAAGTAAGATTCTTACAATTCTGGAAGTGATAAAGCGCGCTATATGTGTAGTCACAAGTCGTCTGGCACAATACATAAAAATAAATCGGAAAGATACATGACAATCTAATTTATATTAGAAGACCATATCTGTCTCCAAAACAGAAAACAGGCACTTGGCCTTGGCTATTGAACTTCGACATACGTCAAATCCATTTAATTCTTAGCAATCTTATCTACTGATTTGCTATCACTAAATAATAAGTACCTGTTTGACCCAGGTCAGATAGTCATTGTATTTGAAATACTGGTAACCTTTTTAAACATTTACTTAAGAAATAATAAAGTGAACAGAATAATGAATTAAAAATAAAAAGTTCCGAAGGAAAACAAAAAAAAATCTAATTTAGCACACACATAACACAAAATTACATTAATGTCAATCAAATGCATGAAGATGTAATTTCTATACTACGAAACGTTTTTTATTACATTTAACGAGTGTGTAACTGTCAATTGGCTAAAGAGATAAATATGTATTATTGTCGATGTGTGGGGTAGAGTAGATATCCTAACAACTATAGCGTATCTATACTGCAATGCGTAATACATAAAAATCTATTTATGAAACACACTATCTTGCAATTAGGCTTCAGTTTTCTGATTGCTGTTCTGCAAAAAAAAAGATAGAGTCGTCACGTTATGAGCTATAATACATTATATAAAAAAATGGTTGGTTATACACACAATATTGCACAGATTTCCTCGTCTCCTAATATCTGTATTGTATTTACTCCGTCAACATCATACAATTGCAGTTCGTATTGCGTAGAGCTCGGTTTAATGAGATAATTGTGCCTACACTCGGGACATATACGCATACATAAAATACAATGTCGTCCGTCCGTGTGTCCACTCCTTTAAACATGTTAGCTAGCTAGACTATTGTGCAGTGAAGGTCGTTCATAGCTATACCTACGTCGCCTACTAGTTTTGCGAATGTGTGTGCTAGTACCTATTATTTGAGCTAAATCGTTTCTGTAATCCCACTTCCTAGTTAATTTTACTTTGAAATTAATAAGTATTGTATCAGTGAAAATCGCATTGTGGTCTATTGAATGTTTGTGATGTAAATACTTATAGTTCTCTGCAGTTTTTGTTTAGTCTCAGCGCCAGCTGTGGCCTTGATAATGCTCTCTTGTTTAATTCAATTGTTTATTTTTTACGTAATTGTTCCCCAATTTTTATATTATGAAAAATAATTTATTATCTACATTACGTATCCATAAAAACATAACATCTCGTTTGCAGCAAAGCACAATAAGTTATGATATGCCCTAAGCGATAGTTATTGCCAAATACTTCTCCTTCTTGTTGACTCTAGCATAGCTACAGAAACCAATTACTGATATAAATATATGATCATTGGTCGATACCTAATTACTAGTACGTGTTATAGAAACAGGTGCACTACTACAGGCTGCTAAGTGAGAAAACATTCGTTTCGATAAAAGTTCATTCAAAAGCAGATGTAATAGTTTATTATTAGGCCAATGCAGCATAGCATTCGTTGTAGGTAACATTTCCAGTTACTTCTATTATATAAATTGTAGATGAAATGTAAGAAATCCTGTCATTAAGCGATTGTATCTATGGAAGATAACATCAAAAGGCTTGCAGCGTGTTAATATAATAATATATTGCATTTTTATCAAGTGTATTTCAGGAAGGTCACAATACAAGATTGTAGAGCCGTGCATATCAAGTGGTTTGATAAATTGAGTGCCTATGTTTAACATTTTGATAAATTCGTTGTCAACTAAAGTAATAGCATAATTACCCGTCATCGTAATAAAAGACAGAAACATACCAATTACACAATTTTTAGCTATAATAATAAAATTATGTGTATTAAAACTACGTTAAACTTACATGTTAATTAACTTAATCTAGGCACTTTTATAAAACACGAGTTTATACTCGTCATTTCGTAGAAATTACATAAGGAACCTCATAAAAGCATTCGATCACCTGATCAACGGGAAAAGGATCCAAAGGCCTTTTGGAAAATAAGACCTAAACACAAAGCGTACGGTCAAAAATTAAAAATAGAATGTTCCGCGTCCGCGGCCTTTACAACGAGCGTGTGATGCGAGAAGTGAGGAGTGGGGGGCCACAGACGGACCGATGACATCACACCGAGATGCAGTGCGGTGCGACCGCCAACTCTTGCGCAATCGTGCGCCCTTGATCTTGACTGCGTCGCGGCCGCACGCGTGTGCGCACAACACCTACGTTTAAATACTAGGTACACTCGCAACTATATTTATCTTCGCGCATGTAGGCGCGAAGCGGTAATCACAGAATAAAAAATAATATACAAGTGGCGTTTTGTACTTAGCAAATCTAAGTGTTCCGGAGGCTGGACGTGCTGTAGGTAAATGTTGTAATTAACTACGGATGCGTCACAAAATTTGATTCTAAATCATCTGCGGCGGTGCATTAGGTTTAATTCTTGGCACAAACGCAGGATGTAATCTTTTACTTCCTGGTAATACTGCATTGCCTATAAACTTTCAGGACATTATATCATCACCTTCCATAAAATTCAAAGAATCCATTATCTGAGTTTTTATATTTTCGCAAGGAGTTCTCACAGGCTGTTTATTTAATTGGTAAATAAGCTTAGCCTATAAGGACTTCGCATACATCGATTACATCAACTTTATTTATGTTATCGTCTGCCGAGTTTTTGCGCATAGCTACTACACCCGGGCATGTATGTATGGGAACCTATGTAGTGAACAAAATAATTTATTTAATTCTATGATGTTTCCGAGGTCGCAGACTAAAACCGTTTATCTTCCCATATAAATTAGTACTATGCCTAGACACAATACCTATTGTATATATATAGCCGTTGGTGAATGATATAACATTTAGTTGTTGAGGTACACAGTATCGCCAGCGTTAATAACCGATAAATAAATATAGATTCGTGACTCGTGTAGAAAATAGGCCTCAAAATTGATAACGCCTAAGTCTGTCACACTCGCATAATACACGTGTAAGATAACTCCTCTCGTATCTAAACATTGGGAGTTATATTAAGAGCATTTATCGTCAGGATAACTGAGGATTCTTTGCAAATTAAGCCCATTTATGTAACACCGGGTGATAGGTTGGTTTAGATGAGTGACGATACTTCTCGACAATGTAGTGTAAACCTATTCATAAACGATGTTTCTGTAACCAACTCAGGCACACTTACATCACTTCAATCGCTAATAAAGATAGTCTGAGGAAACAGACGTCCAGTTTGAAAACGAATATACTGTTTATGATGATCACCAATTTATTTTTCGCAATTATATTTTAATTTGTTTTGTTTATAGACTTTTCTGTTATCTGAAGTATACCTGACGTTTCACCTAACTGTGATAGCAAGTTAAATATAAATATTTATTTTTTAAGCGGATATGTGATAAGTTTAACTTGGACGGGATTTTATATTTGTTTTTTGAATTTATTACATGTAAGTGGGAGGAGTGCATTTTTTAAAAAAAAAAAACGTCACGACAATTAACCTATTTTGGTAATCTATCTAAACTTTTGACACTATATTGTAATAATAATAGTCACATCATGATTTTGGTATAAAATAGGTTTAAAATAATTTCCCTATCATAAAATTGCATGCGCAAATATGGCAAAAGAGCATATCAACACACGCTGCTAATTGGATAAGAACGAACCAGAAAACCACGAAATTGTTAGGTCATTATAAATATTTTACCTACATTTCGGCTTAGCCACGTAGGCGTATAATTATTTTATTCTCGGCACTAGAAATGTCATGTCAATTAAAATTAGCATTATTTCGACATTCAACACTTCGGGTCAAAGAAGGATAACCTCGCTTATATGAATGCTTCACCTGTCAATCATTATTGCTTTCAAAATATATTATTTATAATATAATTTTTGTAAACATCGAAATGCAAATTTGCATGTAAGAAGTCTTTTTTTTATGATTTCTAACAAGCGGTGGTCGTATAGACGTAAATAAAATGCGTTTTGATAGTTATCTTAGGAAAGGAAAGTGTTGATATCCAACGCGCGTGCAGTTTTTCCAATATTATAAGTAGGTACCTGTTAAAGGAGGTTGGTTTTAACCGTACTGTTTCGTCTTTATTATAAGTCGTCATAGAGAATTAAGAATGAAGTAAAATATTTTGTGTCGCCTCCTGTCTTGCTAAGGGTTTGCTAAGGCCTGTCTTTTAGTTGAAAACTTAGCAACATAAAACCGAAAAACAACAAAAAAATATGATAAAACATTCGATGCAGCAATTATAAGAGGATAGAGCGAATTAATCGTTAAAGTTTAATTATTTGTGTTCAACAGCGGCGGGAGCTAGCTCAGACATGGGAAGTGAGCACTATTGCCTAAGGTGGAACAATCATCAGAGCAACCTGCTGGGAGTTTTCAGCCAGTTGCTACACGACGAGAGCCTGGTCGACGTCACGCTAGCCTGCTCCGAAGGTGCATCCATTAGGGCTCACAAGGTAAACGTGATCACCTAATTCTTCCCTATATTATTTTAAACTATTATAATAGTTTAAAATTAAAATTAAACTTAATTAGATTATCTTTTAATTTTTCTTCAAATCAAATCAGCAACTTGTCTTTCGTCATTTTTTGTTTAATTTTAAGATCGACAAATACGGGATTTAAGCAATTCATGTGTGTGCTAAGTTGTTTATTACAACTCCTGACACTTAATCTTTTTTTTAAATTTACGATTTTCAATTATTGTTTATGCTTTATGATTCAGGTACTTAATATTGCAAAATAAATGATTAAGGTAGATAGAGAATTTGACTATGAGTGCCAATAGAAAAAATGCCAATCTTTAAAATATTATTCATAAATCACAATATACACCTTCGAGAAATTATGAGTAATATACCAAACATACATTTTATAATCCTTCGACACTTATCCAAAGTGTCATTCGAAATGCGCAAGCGCAGTGGTGGGGATGGCGTAGCCACTGCTACGGCAGTGATCTGTACTACGCGTGGCGGACTTACGTTTGAAGCTAAGCGAAACCGTGATATTCGAAAGTTATTATCTCTGATTATCAAAGCATTAAACATTTAATTTATAGCACCGTATACTGCGTTTGTTCGCCGACTATTCCGCCACGAATCGTGCATTGCACTTGGCATTGAACGATGCTGATTCCTTATAAGTTTAATGACTTTCGTTTTGTAGGTGAGATGTGACATATTTTATTCTGACACGTGTAGGTATATCTTCTAGTTATGCCTCATTTTATTGCATTGCACGCATTCGGCACTTTTTAAACTACAGTACACTTTTAAAAATACGGTTCCTTATATATAATTAAGGATTTTCAAACTATTGATTTCTACCTGTTTTTAATGTCTTAATGTCATTTAATTTTACGATAATTTCTATTAATTTATAATTTTATCAGCCGGCGTTTATTAACTTGTTAGTTTACCTCGATCACTTAAGCTCAGCTATTAAAATCCTGAAACAGTGTATCAGAATTCTTAAAACAAAAGCAATTACTGACGATGAAATTATACATTCAATTCCTTTTGACTTAAGTATCTATAAATCGCCAGGAACAAGAAAATACGAGGAAATTCATCTTTGGCTCAACCGATTTCTGTGAATTGAGATAGAAATGCAGCTCATAAAAAAATAAGCGAGAACTTGATTACTGTCGACAAATTAAGAGCATCCTAGATGGGACATTAATTAATAGTACCTGTCACATATTTGCCATATTTCCTCAATACTCTAGTCAAATTGTTAAAAGAAGTTAAATCCGAGAAAGCAAAGGTAAGGCTTTTGCCCTACAGAAGGACAATCACGACTAAGATAGAAACAATAATCCCTACTAATATTATAAATGCGAATGTAACTCTGTCTGTCTGTCTGTCTGTCTATCTATCTGTTACGCTTTCACGTCTTAACCACTGAACCGATTTTAATGAAATTTGGTACATAGATGGAGTTGACCTTGAGAAAGAACATAGGATAGTTTTTATCACGGACTTTTGAAGAGTTCTCTGGGAATCGCGATATAACCGACATCGACGCGGGCGAAGCCGCGGGCGAAAAGCTAGTAAAGAGATAATACCTGCTTGCGAAACTTTCACAACGAATAAAATCACAAGTAACAGACAATCTACTGTAACATTTCCAGGTAGTGCTGTCTGCGTGTTCATCGTACTTCCGATCGCTGTTCGTAGACCACCCATCGCGTCACCCCATCGTGATTCTAAAGGACGTGGGCTTAGAAGAACTGCGAACCCTTGTCGACTTCATGTACAAGGGCGAAGTCAACGTCCAGTATTGTCAATTGCCTGCTCTCCTCAAAACTGCCGAGAGCCTTCAGGTATTTAAACTTTATGTCGTATCGATTTTATGAACTAGAAAAAAAAATACAGCTCGTGTATTGGGATTACCTTTCATTTTGACTTTGGCTCTACTCGATTAGTTTAAAAATCACAAAAAATATAAGATCCTATCAAAACTGCAAAAGTTCTTATCTCAAAGCACAAATTAGTTTACTTGATGTTGATTTCGACTTCTTAATAAAACAATTTACAATAATTATTTATTTGCAATTTCAGGTAAAAGGACTAGCTGAAATGACTACCCTAAGTGCGGCTGGCATTGAAACAAGAAAAGTTGCAGAACCAATGGAAGAGTGCCAATCACAAGACACAAGAGAAAGTTCAGAATCACATGAAAAGGTGGACGGCAGGGATCACCGAGACAAAGAAGACAGGCGTGAGCTGAAGGAGGCACGGGAAGGCCGTGACCGTGAAAATAAAGATAGTCGTGACGTAAGAGAAAGTCACACAAGGGATTCTCGAGAGTCGAGAGAGTCCAGGGAACACAGAGAACAAAGAGAACCACGCGACCTGAGAGAACCTCGTGATATAAGAGAAACAAGGGACCCTCGAGACTTGAGGGATCCTCGCGACGTGCGGGAGCACAGAGAGTCACGGGAAAATAGGGATATTCCACGAGATTTGAGAGAAGTTCGGGACCCAAGAGAGTTGCGCGAATCTCGAGAAACTCGGGATTCAAGAGAAATGCCTGAAGCCTCACCTCCACGAATATCCCCACTGCTGTCAGTTCGGCGATTTAGGCCTGAGACTGCAGCAGAGACACTGGCGCCCACACATCCTCCTATCCCAAAGGACGAGCCACCTGACGAGCCAATGCGATCGTCTTCACCAGAAGAAGACACGGTCTCACTTAGATCAAATGGCGCACAAAATGAACCAATTGGTACGTTTGCTTTTAAATTTATTTGCATTGACGATTTTAGGATGGTATTTTGGTCAATTTTACGATCTGTCAATAAACTCTTCTTAGAACGGACACAGGATACATGACAGATTTGTGTCTTGTTGTTGTATAACCAATAATACATTTATTTTTACAAACATGTATTAGCTACATTTTAATTCTAGGGCACCTACCTATTATGCTGTATTTTTCATTTCATAGCACTATAAAACAACGAATAAAAGATACTCAACTTGTAATCACATACATTCGCACACTTACTGCTATTGACAAAATATGGTGAAAATCATTTCCACCGCACCGCATCCTACTGTCTTACTAAGGTCACTACCCTTATTTTCATGACTGTGTCAATGTCAAGAAGTGTCAATGGTCCTTTCATAACTAGTGATGGGCAATACTTTTAGGACAAGACAGTTCATGGTTAGTTCTGTTTTATATTTTGATACAATAATACGTCATATTCGAAATATTAAATTCAAAATATGATAATCGATTTGTTTAAGTTAGTCACTTTAAGAAATATAGATAATACCAAAAATCAGACGATAAAGATTCAAATTGAAATTCTTCATTTGTAGAACACAGCTAGGTACGAAGGATATAAAAAGAATAATATAAATGTTTAGTCCATCAAGTAGATTTCCAAAAAATATTATACCTAAACGTATTTCTCATTGTTAGTAAAAAGTGTGTTTGTAAGTGACGACACACGAGATTTTAAATCACTACATTGCACTGAAATGTAAACGGGTTGTTTGGCAAATACTTTATTATTGGAATAAAAACATAATTGCGTTTTAGAAGGTACTGGTACTTTTAGAAGGGAAAGCGAACATTCTAGTGAATAAATTTATTTTTTATTGAAATTTATTCTACTGAAAATGGTTTTTACAATATTTGTTTTATGATCATTCAAAAAAACAAGAATGAAAGAAAGAGCATGTCGTATTACATTTTATTGGCAATACAAACCATTGCGTAGAAAATAGTCGACTTTTAGTTGTAATCGATTAAACTCGATTAGTATCTTTTGAACGCACCAGCTAGGTTTTTTGTTATGACTTTTGATAAAATTTTACTTTGACGTCTCCGCAATTTGTGAATCAATACTCGTTAAAAACTTTCTTGGATTTTAAGAATATTAAAATAGTTCTTATATTCATGAAAATGGTGTATTTAAAATTAAAAATGGGTGTTCGTACTTCAATCGCAGACCATGTTACAATATTAAATCGGGGAAAATATGAAATAGAAATTCTGTTCTTATTGGGATCCATAACTTGATATGTTTAAAAATATAAATATTAAAGGTATTTAATTTAATGGCTTACACTCATTTGTATTACGTCCATGTAACTATTATTATAAACTGGATGCATACATGGAGATAAATTACTTAACAATATTTTTCATGTCTTTAGAATGGATTACTAATAGTTTTTTTGTTTTATTTCCAGGATTAAACATGACAATCAACAGCCACAGCAGTAGCAGTGTGCTGGGCGCCCACTATTCCCCGGTGGAGCCGCGGTTGAGTGTACTGAACACTATACCGCACCCAGGACTGACCCATCCTTCCCACGCATCATTGCCTAGCCCTCGTAGTGAGCCTATTGCAGGTCCCTCGGGCCTGCCGCCTGTCCAACAAGTGCCACTTGTAAGTAACAATATTTTTTATACTGTAGGCAAGTTATAACAGTTTTGAAATGTTTTATATACAATCTGTTTCTAAAAAACTTCGTGTCTATTTTGAGCTTAACACATTAATGTAATCATGAACAATACATTGCAATTACTGCACACATTCCTTTTCAACAATTGATGTGCTTCAGTGTAGATTAGTGTTTGGAGAAATTTTAATGTTCTTTAATTATAGGCTCTGATGATATTAGTGTAGAACTTCTGCCTAAATAACCTATAGATTAACAACTTATAGAATTTAACAGTATACTTAATCAAAACTTTTGTACCTCCCATAATGATTAGCCTATAATAATTTAGCCTTCCAAATCTTTCAAAATTGACCTGGATATGCCAATTTTTTTATTAATGTTATTAGATTCTTCTATTTGTACTTTGAATATCTCTTTCTTAGCTCGTACCTAATGTGTTTTGGCTGTTTTGTCACTAATTTGCTGAATGATAATTATGTAACTTGCTATTATGATGTTCCAGTCTCTGAAGAAAGAAATAGACTGGGATAGGCCAAATGATGACAAAGTGGGCGGTGAGACATCGGAATACAGGATGCAACATGAATCTGTGAGTATCACATTTTATATTGATGTTTGTATGTATGTAGAACACAATTTGAAGTAATTTTAGTCTTAAATCTCTGCCTAATTGTTTATTTGCATATTTTGTGCAATTAATGTGTAATCATTGTATACATTCAATGTTTTACAAATAGATTGTTCATCTGCTTCTCTTTCTCTTAATTTCGTTAAAAATCTCTGTCAGTATTCAATAATATAATTGTATTAAACTTGATGAGTCTTCAAAATGTGTTGGTAATGATAAACATCACAATTTGACTTTTCCAAACTGTGAAATTTATCAATTTATAGAAAAGATGTACCTAGTAATATGCATGTGTGTATAGCTTGTAATAAATGTCTCTGTATATACGATAGATCAGTGTTGTTTTGCATGTTCCATTACTTTTTCCACAATCATAAAACATCAGTTATATTACTGTAATGTAACTAAGACTTTTGAAAATGGCCATTATCAGCCTTCACTACGACAAAAAGAAAAACAGATTGCCACAACCGAATTTTATTTTTCTCCTATCACTTTTTCATGATGATTTGCTATATTAATATTGGTTCTTGTTCTGCGAATGGCCGCTTGATCTATTTACAAATATTTAAATGTGCTCTTAATATAGAGCACTGGCACAAAGTGTAGTGACTAACAGTCTTGTGAACTATTGTAATAATTTTGTTGTTGGTGTTTTATGTGGAAATTAATTTGTTACACGCATGCTTGTTTGATATGCTGCGCTATTTTAAACATCGAGTATTATGCCTTGCTGTCAAGAAGTTGACCTTCATTTTGTTGGCCATCATTTTTATATCCATTCATTTTGTTTGATATATATTTCGGGCAGATTTTTATTTTAATCTTTGGCCATATACATGCATACGTATTAGTACGAATCTGTGATTCAGTACGCGTGCGCGTTGCTATACAACAAGGCATTACGCGTTGCCGGCTCCCGGGTCACTCCTGCACATTTTTGGGCAAAAATGAGCGTCAACTTCTTAATTAGATAGTGGAAATTAAAAATATACCGAGACTGCATCTCAATTTAGAAAGTAGTGGTAGCGATATTGCACACAGTTTGGTCCGTGTCAAATGGAACAAGAAAAAAGAAGTTGATGTTCTTTTTTGTGGTTGCAGGAGTACGATGGGTCCGGTAGGGGGAGAATTGACGAAGGGGAGAGGGGTTATCCTTGCATACACTGCGGTGCGGCCTTCCCACATCAGAGCAAACTGACGCGGCACATACTGACCACGCACACGCTTGACACGCTGAAGTACCGGGACGCCATCTTGGGCAGGCCCATCGGTTTGCCCATGATAGGCCAGTTCAGTGATCCCACGTACATGACTATGCACCCGGAAGAATCTCCTATCGAGCTGGACATAGGGGCGGTCGAGCCGGGGAACGTAGTGCTATGCAAGTTTTGTGGCAAGAGTTTTCCGGACGTGTCATCGTTAATAACACATTTACCTGTGCACACGGGCGACCGGCCGTTTAAGTGTGAATTCTGTGGCAAGGCGTTTAAGTTAAGGCATCATATGAAGGACCACTGTAGAGTTCACACAGGTAAGCAAGGTTTTATTTCGATCGTATTTACAAAATTCGTTCCATTCAATAAAGTTTTAAATTGTGTAAGAAAAACTAGCACGAAGCTAATGATGTAATTTGTTCGTATTTCCAGGAGAACGGCCCTTTCGTTGCGGACTCTGCGGCAAGACATTCTCGCGGTCGACGATCCTGAAGGCTCACGAGAAGACTCACTACCCGAAGTACGCGCGCAAGTTCCTGTCGCCGAGCCCCGTGGACACCGAGGAGGAGAGCCCGCACCAGTGAGGCGTCTCCCGCGATACATTACCCAGTAATACTAACTGTTATTGGAAATAGTCAATGGTGAGCGAGAAGTGATAGTTGAATGAACAAATGGAGGACAATATGTTGTAATTAGTTAAGAATGTGATTAAAACGCCGCAACTGTGATCTGAATGATATGAATAATATTTGATATTTCACTAATAGATAATTGACACACTAAAGTTGATACTTCTTCAATTTATTTAAACATTTTTCAGTTGTTTCGTTTTGTTTGCTTCATTTTCTTAAAAGTTTTGAACGTTAGGTGCTTTCTTATTGCTTTAGTTTATAATAAAAGTAAACTCATTACTACGATGGGTCATTAGAAGGCATAGCCAAAGTTAGCTAGAGAAGTATGAATTCTTTTAATAAACTTCCTTTTAAATCAAAATGATAAATGAATGCTTGTTAGATTGTTTGCTTGTAAGGAGGTTTCTTGTGAGGTCGAGTTTGGTTGCATATTTGATAATCGAAATTAATGAAGAAATTGTAAAATATCATATTAATTTATAGCTGGCATAATCTTTAGAGACTTGCATATTTATTATTGTAGAATCTTGTCAGAGTTGATTTTATAAACAAAATTAAAGATTGATTAAGAGTGCTTTAATTATTATTGTTAGAGACCATACGAAAATTGCACTCAACATAGTTGGTAACAATTAAGAAGTTAGGGATTTGAGATTTCTACTAATTTTATGTATTTCGAAGTAAACGACGCACGCTCCCCTGAGGTAATTCAAAAGCAATATTATGACATATAAATGTAAATAACATATAGTTTGATAATATCGGATTTTTAGAAAATTTAGAATGTAAACGCTTCGGTAGTTCTGTATTCGGTATACACGGGGAGGGTTGTGGATGTGATCATGGGAATCAAAGCTTTAAGCGCTGTTTCTGTTCTGTCCGAGTGCCGCGCCTCTCGCGCCTGCTCGCGCTCCGCACTCGAAACTTGTGTAACCCGTGTCTGTACAGACACGTCTCAAACCAGTATGGCGTAAGAGGTTTGGTACGTATGTATAAGTATATATCAAATTTTCTATCTATTTTCATACTGCAAAACCACATTGTTTTATGATTATTCCGAAAGTTTCAAACCCTGTGGATGTCGACGTCTAATAAAGGAAAGCACTGCACTTTAGATTATAATTCGGTCTGTATAAAGCCCTTTTCCATAATTTTATTCCAATCAGAGAATCACATAATATTATAATGGATGTGCCCAGAGTTTGAAACTCATCACAATAATCGCTGTGTTCAATAAATTCAACAGAGTCAAATACAGGGATATTTTATTGATCGTAAGATTAATTATTTTTCAACACCACCATATTTTGTTTGAAATACGATTTTAGATATAGCCGTTATATTTGGGCTCAGAATTTATAGAAGTATATTTGTTTCTATATTACAAACTCACAGTTCGACATCACAACCGAGAAAATTAAAGCTTTGATTTGGAACTGATTGGATGTTGGCTCATATAGTCTGTAAGTTCAATGAAAAAATTACTTATACATAATTATTGATCTGCCCACGGTACTCTCTGGCTGGAGCATACAATATCTTTATAGAAATTAATATCATTATCTTAATGTACCTAAATGGTTTACATAATAACCTTGTAGATAGACTGAACTACCTAATCACTTCATAATCTTTTGGTCATGGGACATATCATTTTAATATAAAAAATAATATTTCACGGATAAAATAAGGGTGACGTTACACTTATTTTAAATATATATTAATAGGATATTAAAATATTCTTTATTCATGTTTCGTTTTGAATGTAGGCGTTTAAATATCTTTTATTGTAAATTAGATGTTTAGTGGTTCATAATTTTGGGTTCACTCAAATGAAAGTATTATGGTAAATATAGAAAAAAGATCTGTGATATATGTCTAATACATTGTAAGGGTATTACATCTGGGAGTTACAAGTCGCGATCTCAGTATGTGATTTCAAATATTTAGAGTTTTAGGCCACATTGTTGAGACGCAGCCTCTTAACGTTTGCTAAAAATATATTTTGTGTTTTAATTGGAAATTATTAGGACATTGCTTCAACAAATTGAACGAACAAAAATTTCGGATTTTAAATTAGTTAACTTGATATTATGTTTGAAAAGTTCAAGTAAAACATTAACGTAGTTGTAATTGTGAGACGAGAAGCATTAAAATTAAGAAAAAAAATCTGTAACAGATCTCATTGATATTTATAAGTTGTTTAGGCATCGTGTAGGAATTAAGGCCAGTATGCTATTCGTTTTCGGTTTGTTTTTCTTGTATCTAAAGTATTTATAACTTACATTTGGATTGCAAACGCCTAACATTCCAAAATTATTCCAATGTCAACTTGGTTTACTTTTTAGCAAAAGCCACCGATACATTTTAGGTAAATAAATAAATATTATAATAAATTATTTAATGTATAATGTCTAAATTCTGTCGTATGATCGCCGTGAGTACCGAAGCATTTCAAAACGTTTATGAATTAAGTTTATTTTGTTTGAATGGAATGTTAAAATAATAGTTATTGAATTAATGATGTGGTAGTGTTCTTAGTGGAAGCTCTTCCAGTCGCACGTGGTAATGTAATACCTGTTTTCCAAGTATTTGTGATTGTTTATATAAAATGGTTGATGATTATGTGTGTTTTATATTGATCAGAGTAATTTGAAAAATTGCTGGCAATATAATGAACATTCCGTAAACCAGTAATTATATGTCTACGTGTAGGCTGATATGTACCAGATAATGTTTAAATTCACTTGTTACAGTTTAATATTGTTTTGTTTCCTTATAGAACTTGACCACATCTACTCGTTTTAAGTAAATTTAAACATTAATATAAACAATGATGTGAAATGTTTTGTTCCAAACACTCCTGTGTAAAGTTAGCGAATTTACTAATAAAATAACGTGGGAAAGTAAAAATAATGTTGGTCTATTGTTAAAATCACACAGTATATAAAATGCATTTTAGTAAATAGATTGGTAGATGCGCTACTTTCCGGAGCTAGAATTGAGAAATCAAAATAAAACTTGATAAAAATGATAAAAAAATGAGACACTTGAATGTTGCTATTTGAAAAGCTGCACTCGTTTTTGTTTTGTCAAAGTCGAACGTTACCAAACTTTATAGCAATATTGAAACCTTGATTAATGTTCCTCTTCTTATTTTAAGAAAGATTAAATATTTACAATTTACAGAAATAATTAATAGCAATAAATAAATGGTTAATAATGAGAATTAACAAATTTGTACGAGTTTTTATCGAAATAGTTTTTATAATAATACAGAATGCAGTTAAAGTACTATTTTGTTTCCTAACTTTCAGAGGTAATATTTATTATTGAAATAATCATATTCATATAGAATTATATATCTATGTATTGACGTGTAAATATAATAGGCAATGTGGTGAATGTTGTTAGTGAAATATAAAGTAGGTACATGAACAATAGATTATAATACCCCCAAGTGCAGTTATTCAAATTTTAACATTTGCCAGTTGTTGCCACGTCCCTGCAGAGTTCACACGCCGTTAGCACAAATAAATAAATAAATGATACATATTATTATATATTATATATATATTGATAAACTTTATTACATCTATATTTTAAATTTATGTAGGTATTTTTTCCAAGTACCTACAAAGCATGATAACTTTTAAGAAAACACTAGCACGAAATATTTCATGTGTTGAAATAGATATGATGTAGATTCATTTTTATATTATCATAAATAAATTGTGACCACAGTTTTATATTTAGAGTGCCTCTTGCCTATACAAGACTTATATAAAGGCTGCAAATCACGGATTATACATAGAATATGTAGCAGATAGAGAAAAACTGTAATTTTTATGGTGAAAATTGTAAGTTGCGTTATGATATGTGACTTGCGCACTCTTCTGTCCTACGTGTGACGTGTATGTACGTTCGCAGACTCGGCCAGACCGCGACCGTCTCGGCAGCTAGCGCATTCCAATCTTGTGGTGTTATCATGCTAACAACAACCAGTGCTATTATTTCCCGACCAATATTACGATACAATTATGTTGAATAGTCTTAGATAGTATTGTTAAGTTTCGTCAAACATGATCGAGGTAGAATGTCGCTGAAGCGTGAACTGGTTAATTGTAATTTACCATTTTTTTAAGTGGCATACCTAAATATAGAACTTATATTGCAATTTTTCTAAGTTCCTGTAGGTGTATTAATTATTGTATATTGGTACAATTTGTTTTAATAATTATAATGTGTTTATTATAAATTATTTAGATTTAAACTTTCGTGACTAATATTTTTACCGGCGTAATATACGATACGATTTTTAGTGGCTTTAGTTTTTCGTAGTGACAATAAAAGTAATCATTGCAGTTAAAATTATTGGCCATAGATTGTTCTTTATGAAATCAATTGCGTTTATTACGCTGGTAAACCATATTTTCAGCACAAGTTCAAATAACGTAGGTCCACTTTATTTATAGAGCTTAATATAGTTATTGTTTCAGTGACTGAAACGATAATTATTTTCCCTTAAGCTCTTTTATTTAACATACATTGTTGACATTTTAGATTAGAGAAAATCTGTTTTGCCTTAACATTATTAATAGTTCATAATGTTGTAACAAAGAGCAGTACAGTTTTGTTGAAAAAGTGTTACAGTATATCAGAACGGATCAAGGATCATGACGGTGTAATGTTTTGTCAATTTTGCAACAATCTAAACAGAGACCCATCGCTGTTGATCATTGTAACTTTTGAAACAAATATAAGCATATCATAGCTGTAAAAATACAATTTTGACAAATAAAAGCTCTACAATCATTACAGACCTATTCTTTTATTGACGCCGTCGCTCTCACCTTGGATGCTATCAGGTACAAAAATTGACTCATATTTAATCGCTGACGCGACCAGTTTCCCAGGTTGTGACGTATTGGTGATGTGCATTGCAGATGTGCGTGGACATGTCGTGCGCGCCGCCGGCGCTGGCCAGCCCGAGCGCGCTGCCGCTGTGGTCGCCGCTGCTGGCGCTGCAGGCCTGCCGCCTGCGCCGCTACCTCAGCGACGACTGCATGCTGTACCACAACCGGCACCTGCTGCACTCGGAGCGGCGCCGCTGCGGCGTGTGCCTGGCCTCGTTCCCGTCCGCCTGGCTGCTGGAGCGACACGCCGCGCTGCAACACGCCTCGCAGGCGCCCTGCGACGACAAGCCCTTCGTCTGCGAGCAGTGCGGACAGAGCTACAGGTACCGCTCCGCCTACGTCAAGCACCGCGAGCAAAACCACCGCGCCAGGCTGCCCGCCGACAAATTGTTTACTTGCGATGTCTGCGGTATGCAGTTTCGTTATTTGAAATCGTTCAAAAAGCATCGTCTTAACCACACCCTGGAACGACTCCACACGAAGAATACCGATACACCTGAAGGCACCGATCAAGTCTCCAGCACTAATGAGGCTCTGATCGGCCAATGCGGTGAAATGGATTTATCTATGAAAAAGAAAAACAGAAATGACACGGCGAAGACATCGGCTGAAGTGATTCGTGATGCTGAACAAGATAGCACCGTAGACTCCAACGGGCCCACAGACTCCGTAGTCACTGTTGATGATTCCACCGAGTGTCGCACTTCTGGAGCTGAGAGCGAAACTAAACGGGAGGACGATACCACTTCCGAAAGAAAAAGGCGTATTCCAGTCTCATTCGCCAGCATCAGCTCTATGGCAGACAGCTCTGAGAACGAATCACGTGCGGACAGCAGCAAACATGAAAGCTCGAGCTCACACTCGGGCATACTGAACTTCATGCAAAACGACGACAGACAAAGAGACAGGGAGAGGCGATTCGCCTGCCCGTTCTGCGGTAAGTGCGTCCGGTCTAAGGAGAACTTGAAGCTACACGTCCGGAAGCACACGGGCGAGCGTCCGTTCGTGTGCCTGTTCTGCGGGCGCGCGTTCGGCGGCAAGAGCGACCTGACGCGCCACCTGCGCATCCACACGGGCGAGCGGCCCTACCACTGCGAGGCCTGCGGCAAGTGCTTCGCGCGCGCCGACTACCTCTCCAAACACCTCACGACTCACGTGCACAACACGCGCTGACATGGCCGTAGCTGAGATCCGGTTTAGGGGGGAACTAATATGTAGGTTTTGGATTTCGGTGTTTACCTGACAATTTACAGCATACAGTTTTTTGGATTTGAAAAAGGTTACATTGAACCTTTTCATCCCCCCGGCTACGCCTATGCGCTGATCTACGAACGCGCCGTCCTCTTCACGATCTTCGCATACCTCTATAGTTAATGACCGAGTCATATTATAACAGTAAATGGGAATATTTTTTAAAACGTTTTTAAACTTTACAACATTATTGATATAAGCAGGTTTAATTAGAATTTTACAGGACTATTTTCGTTTTGGAGTGGTTTATGTATATTTATTAAATAATTTTCTATATTAATTCTTAAAGCAAATAGTAAATGGAATCTATATGAAATGTGTTTACTGCAAAGCAATAATCACTATAATGGCTTATTTTTTGACAAAGTATTGTCTATATAACTACGTGGTAATCTAGACAAACTGCTTCGTTTATTTTGCATTAGGCCACGTGCCATTTTTATTTATTTATGTTGGTGCACATATTTTTGTTAGGTGTTTCATTTTGATTGTCCCTCATCGTGTCATGTCCTGGCATCTTGATATGCCTCTCAATCAAAGATCATCTTTCTGACAGTGCATTTGTTAAGATGAGGGACTAGGTAAGTTACCCGTTTTGCATGAATTGAAGCATTTGACTATATCTCTATAATTTCATAAATTTAATGTCGGCGTCCATCTGATCGACCACGATTAACAGATGATTACAACTTCATCTACATTTGCGTTTTAAAAAAGGCTTAAACATAGTTTCCTTTGCCATATTTTTGTATGCCTACGTATATTAAGATTTTTAAATAACTCATTCCATTAAAGAGGAACTAGAAAATTGGTAGTCGTGACGATAGGTTATTAGGAGAATGCAAAAACTGTGATTCGTACGATTAAGACCAGTCAAACAAGTTTTAGAACATCGAAAAAATGTTTTATGTAATTTAAAATAACGTTATCTAACAATTAATATACCTACATATAAATTAACTATAGTTTTAAGAAATCTCTCTGTGCCAAAATATGTACCTCATAAAAATAAACACTGAAGTAGATAAATTAATTGTCAATAATTGTTTGTACACATTTTATTTTAGACTTGATGTTACAGATACCACAGCGATATACAATTGACATACCTAGTACGTTATAATAATATAACCGATCAACTGAGGGAGCCTAAAGGTTAGACATGTTGTCTACAGTTTAATTTAGTTGAAAAGTATTCGCTTGCAATGTTTTTAAATTGAGAATGAAATAATTATCCGCCATCTTGTCTTGAATCCTTACTCTTAATATACCTGTCTACTCCGTGGATCTTAAATCTTCTCTTGAAGAACCTAAACTGCCGATATTGTGATATTTTTGTATAAAGGCCTAGTACGACATTCACGAGTTTTATCATATGCACTCAGACAATTTTATCAAGTTACGGCCGATTTTTCGATTGTTGGTTAATTTGTGTTATGTATGGCTAAAAATTTTGACAATTTATCGACAAATCCACATAAAAATTTTTCCTTGTCAGATTTCTCAGAAAAATATGTACCGATTAGAAAGTCAAGATAAGAGAAAAGAGTAAAGAAACAGTAATGTTTAATCTCCGGCGCTTCCTATGAGGTTCCGTGAAAGCAAGATGCAGAAGTTCGCCGTGAAAGCGAGCGTGTATCAGCGTCTTGCTTCCACAACAGCTACATTTTGCTATGACAGTTTTATTACAGGATCCAATTTCATTTATTCGTATTTTATTTCATATATTATTTCGTGATATAAAACATCCAACTAAATAGATACAAAATGTTTTATCAGTACCATATTTTCAAAGAAAACTTAATGATAATTAAACTAATACTGTCAATTAAGTGTAGGCTAAGTAATACAATCTATGTAATCGTTATTCTATCAGGTTTTATCGTAAAACAGTGCGAGCGAATACTTTCATTGTATGATATTTGACGGCCGAAGTTTAATCGCCTACATTTTTACCACGGATAGTTAAGACTCAATGCAACGAAAAAAATCAGGTACAGGAAATGTTGAACGAACATTATTGTAGTATAATTCATTTAGTTAGTACTGTTAAAAGCCGGCTAAAGTCGACGCGTATCTTTTATGTTTTATTTATTTATTGTTATACATAATACAGATGAAAATAAGATGTATTAAAATATAATAGTGACTATGCCAGAGGGATATAATAAATAAGATAGGTAGTCGAAAACTTTTAGTATAAACGAGAAGCAATACTCTGAATTATTATTTTTACTACCGAAATACTCTGATTGCAAGCGGAGAGAATACGGAGACTCGACATTGAGTTCAAAGAGTAAACTTTTATAACTTTCAGTACTAATGTAATAAAAATATTAAACCTGGTCATTCAATAATCTTTCGCAGCCAGTTTTCGTATACTCTCTGGATGAGTTTATACAATACTAACATATAAACAATGTAATGCATTCACATTGTGTATAATGTAGATATTTTGCCATTACTTCAAATTTAATATATAAATATTATTCGAAATCGATGTTGACTGTTTTTATAAGTATATCAGCGGTAGTTACTTGATGTTGTGGTGTAATCTAGTGTCTTATAGGTTTAAGGTCATAAACCACTCAAAGTATTAGATTGTCAGTAGTTATCTCAGTCCGATGTGTCAATGGCCAGTTTAATTATAAATGTCGTTTTAATGTTCCAAATAATAATGCGTTACTTTGAGTGGTTCATAATTTTGAATTCTCGTAGTGTTAATATTGGTGTGGTATTCTTTATATCTGTTCTTGTAACATACATTTTAACTCTAATATATATTAGATAATTTTAATTTTAAATCAGATTCTAAAATATAGAGAGCACAGCAAACGTTATGTAAATATGCATGTGCTAACCAGGACAAATGTGATACATTAGGGTTTAAGTGATCTTTGGTTTTGTTTTACTTTATCAAATTTCGAATGGAAACATTTTACCAGTACGACATGAAGCTGTATCATTGTTCAGTTCTGGTGTAAGCAGTGGGCATATGATTTTAATGTTTTCATTGTATCCATTTTAACGTCGACTGTGAGGTTAACGGGCATTATTTATTGTACTACTTTTATAGTCTTCATCATAAGGACAACTTCCACGAAGGGAGGGTACGTAGACAAGTAAGAAACAGCAGTCTGGAATAATGTTAGAGCGTGCAGTGTTACCGTGACGCACAATTTTAACACTTTTTAAGCGTTTTATATATTGTCTCCGTCCACTAAATATGTCTTATTTCATTATTTTCACCGACTGATGGCATTGTAGTGACTAATTCTGATTGTTCCATTTTATTATTATGCTTTGAACATCGAATGCAATAGATGCCCATAGGATTAACTGATACAACGACTATTTATTAAAAGTTTTTACATGTTTATGTACTGCAATAGGATTTATATACAACATCGACGATCATGTGAAGCTGAAGTTATCTCGTGGTTTAGTTAATTATGTATCGTGAGGCAAGCGGTCACACCTGTCTGTCAGTATCGATCCTCTTGTGCGGGAGTACAGCTAGCAGTGTCGGCCAGCCGAGCCAGCTGAGAGCTGGGGCCAGGGCCGAAGCACGCGCGATAGTTCCACTCGCGACTATAACAACTTGTAGGATATTGAATGTAGGTAATAACGTTGTACCGTGTTTGCAACGAATGTGATATTATTTTATGTGAAGGCAGTGGAGAGCGAGCAGGCACCAAGCCTCTCGGAATATAGCCAACGACGATCGAACGTAGATAGACTGATTTTCGGGTAGACGTATGTAAAGTAGGCCAGATGTTTCAGATCAATAAGTAATATTTATAAATAGGTGTTGATTTAAAAATGTTTTACAAGCCAAAACACAGTCTCAATAGCTTACGACATAAAACAATAAGAGAGTTTATTTAATTTTTAAACATAATTATACAGAATCTTTTATATACCAATCTTAAATTATTTTTCAGATGTATTGATTTTTATACATCTCCATATACAAGATTGAATAGAGGTAAGTGTAGACATAGATGGGTCTATTAACCGCGTGGTGCTACAATGTGTAATGATATGTGATAGAAACTGTTCTTCAGAGACATTTTATTTATTGAAGCTTCCATAGGTAATAAATATAGTCACATTACACTATGATATACCCACATCAGCAATAATTTGGTTTAGGTAATACATAAATACATAAGGATTTATTTTGTCCAGTATTTTTAAAGGTGTCATGTGGTTGGTCGAATGTGTCTCTTAGAAACCAAAGTATCCATAATGTAAGAATTGTGTTTGTAAGATTTCGATGGTGTAACCATTCCACAATTTTAATATTGTATCTTTCACTTGTAATTTATTTCTATGAGATTTAAGTCGACCAAATGCCATCGACGTGGTGGTGTGAGTTTTAAAATTGTAGGTTTTTAATTAATTATTTCTTATAAATACGTCCAAGTCTTATTACCATTCATGATAAGGCGAGATCGTTAATGTAATTAAACGTAATGCAGACAAAGCTAGTTAGTAAATTTTCATTAGGTTTCGGCAGGTCAGAAGTATTGACTCTCAAAGAATACTGGAATATGTGTAAAATTGTTTTATGGCCTTATTAATATAAACGTTATCTCGGAATAAATTGTATGTATAGTAATTACATTATAAAAAAACTTTCTTACCATGTTAAAATAATGAAAATCGGACAAAGAAAAAAATATTTTATTTTCTTTTTAAGTATTATTCATATTTCCAAATACGGTGGGGTCTGTGAACCTACGACGGGCTCTACAAATAAATATATTGTATAAATTATGTATGACTTTGACGTACAGTTTTTGTTGACATTTTTAATTTATGTCCTGGGTCAGTTTAATCGAAAACTAGTTGATAGTACATACATACTGTTACATAATATATTTTTTTTACTTGTATATTTCAGATAATTATTATTGTTATACAGATCGTTTTATATTTTTATCGTGATTAACTATTACTTGTTTTCAAGATTTTTATTTTGCAATATGACTATTCGTCTATAAAATAGTCCATTTAATTTATAATATCTTGTCCATTGTCCAAACTAACTTAGGCATAGTTCCATATTTTGGATGTGTATTATACCACAGTCTAAATTTAAATGCTATTGTGTATATTATTTCATTTTAATATCGATGTGCAAAATTATAGTAAATGTCTTGGATCTCTAAAAATAAGAAAAAAAAAGACAAAAACACTTTACGAAATTTCTAAATGTGCAATAAATATGTGTGTTGTAGTGTTACCATTAGGCGTAAAATTTTAGCTTAGCAAGTGTTGCTACTGGTAATATACATGGGCGCTGCGGTGTCGGCGCTCACTTTATGTTGTGTAATATTACAATGATCTCAGGTTGTTGCCAGCAGCTACACTTGTTCGGCATATTAAATGAATATTTGGCACTTATAAAAAGGCACATTTCCCTATCATATTGAAAATGGTTTGAAAACGTGTTGAAAATGGATTTGTTGGTAATTAATTTCATAATGAAATATATTTGTTTCATTAATAGAAGATCTTTTATTTTTCCTTTTTCCTTTAGTTTTATTGAAACTAGGATACCCCTGTCAATATTTAGTGTACCTACGTATACATACGTACCAAAAACAAATGTTGAGGAACAAATGCCCTTAGTAGGTACTTAAACTATGTTTCTTATTTTTTTCAAGAACATTATAGAGTCTAAAGCATGACTTTCAACCTTCTTACCTGGGCTTGTAGACAAGTTATAAGAATTTGTTGGAGCAAAAGCGCTGACGAATCAAATGAATTAAAAGGAATTGTTATAAACTAACCTTTCGAAAAAAACTCGTCATTCTGATACATTTGAAGTTTTCTACACTTTCATCTAAACAAGTAGGTCGTACTTGCGTGTAAACACTGCGAAAGAGTTATCTGCAGCTGACAGCCTTTCAAGATGGGCTTGTATACGTGTACCTACTGAAACGCGGTTCACGTTTCCCTGTAATTCATTCGTGAAATTCTTTACACAAAATGTAGGTAAACTCACCTGATCATATTGCCTCAATAGTATCTACAAATAATTAACAGTTATAAAGAATAAAAATCCCACGTTTTAAAATGGCTCTCCTTTCAAATTTTATCAAAATCGGTTCAGCCTTTTTCTAGTTCTTAATTGCATTGTCATCGAGTTTGAAGCTACCCTGAAAAATTCAGCCTGCTAGCTTATCGGATAGTGCCCCAAAATTAGTTGTAAAAATCCAACCGGAACGACGAACAAACAAGGAGAGTGAGTGTTTAAAAACGTGGGAAAAGGTGACTACGTTAGCTTCAAAAGTTAACAGAGAAAGATAGAAGGAGCTACACTGTCTAAAGATCAGAGGAATCATTTCCAAAAGAAACAAATTTAACATTAATTCACATAACTAGTTACTTAATGAAAATTTAGAATAATTGTTTATTAAAGATTTTTACTTCCTCTTCTTTTTTAGATGCAAGGAAATCATATATTGTCACACATCAATGGTTCCTACTTTAATGTCATGTAAATTTTCCCTGTTTAAAGAATACTCACCCACCTAGGAATGCGACTGCGCCACAAACTCGTTTCAATACTATAAGGTATGCATAAAGACTTGAAAATTCATATTTCAATTTAAAATTCGTACGCCAACAATACTAGAGGCTTACAAGAAGCTTTCATCAAAATTCCATTCTATTTGTACAAACTTTAGACAAAGGCAAGTAGGTGGTAGGTTTATCCTTTAATAACAAAATCATTGAAACGCACTTAATTCTGTCCCACACAAATAATAAGTGATCCATAATAATTATGTAGATTTTCTTACAAACCACGCGGAAAGCTGGTCTATTATAGCAACATTAATGAAAATGTACCTAATAATATATGCTCGCTTTCAATTCGACCTATTATTAACAAGTAGGTCATATGAGTAGGCGTTTATCAAATGTTTCAAGTTGGTCTCCATGAAGTTTTGACGTCCAAGTACCTATTATGAAGTAATTTTCTTCAGGGAACAGCTACATGTCTACGTGCCGTTACAAATTGATGAGAACGTTATAATTTCGCAGCACGGACGTGATTCTGTATAATTCAAAGGCATGAATACAAATAGTGTATAAATATACCTATCTTTAGAGCAAGTTTGCATATCTGGGAGTATGCTTCAGAGATACGAGGTACCTAGCTGTTTATTTGTCGTCTATTCAGTTACGAAGGGTTTAGAGCACATGGTTAGCTGGTTGATTAACGTGAAATTCAGTAATGAGTTTCTAATCTTTAAACATTATTTTGTTAAACCTTATCTATATCTGATAAAGCAGCTTACCATCTTTACCTTATGGCAAGATTATTGTGATATTCAAAAATATTATTGGTTCTCTCAGGTAATGTCATATTATTATCGTGTTAATGATTTCCCTTCAACAGAGTCTTTCGAGAAGTCTTTACTTTTTTTCTTACTTTTCTATTTTAGCTTGGCCTCATTTGACATCAGAATATTTAGGCTAAACAAACGCGACTGTATTTCACTATCTTATCAATAAAATTATCCTGTCACAATGCTAAATACCATATTCCTCCTTTTGTACTCATTATATTTGTTTGTATTGTTTTTCCTTATGCTGTAGGTACGATAAAGAGTATCTATCCATCTGTCCATCCTCTTAAATGGCCTGACAGATGTTTATGAAATTAATATCTAGATATTAGTGTATAAGTATATAAGTCTATAAGTGTATAAGCAATCTGAGAATCGGCTACTGTCTATTTTTCAAATAGGTACCTAAGTGATCGCTAACATTTTTTTTAATATTCGCATAACCCTAAAATAATATAAATGGCAAAATAACTTCTGCGGGGTCAGCTATTTGGCATACAGAATTGGTAAATGTAAGTGTTGATCATTGTTTTATCACGCTTTGTACCTACCCACTTTGTTGAAGACAAACATCTTACTGTTTTCTCCACAAAGCCCGGATGTTTTCAAACACTTATTGGATAAGGAAGACAAAAACGCTTATTTTTTAAGCTCATAATGGCTCTTTGTAGAGTACTTTTACTTTAAACCGTCTTATATTTTTATCACGATCCTAACCTTATTAAAATACGAAAGGAATAATAACAACTACTGTTCATAATTTTGACTTTCATTCACATTCGAAACAAAAAAGGAGACGAATTTGAAATATATCACAAAAGACCAAGCTAAGGGTTTTCCATTAAATAGCCTGTAATCTTACTCGAAAGTTTATCTAAAAGTCTATCAGCCTACACTATACGAGACTTACTGCCTACACAGAGCCCACGAATTTAGTTATTTTAGACGAGTCTCGGTTGACCTGCTTTCCAACTGTGAAATTAGCATGCTCTCAAAACACATTGCCTATTATTGATTGGGAGAAATGGAGCACTTTACTTAGGTATAATGTGTGGGACTCTGTTAAGCTGTGGTCATCTGCCTCTCGCAAAAACTGCATCTTGTTCGGCATCTTACACAAATGTACGCACGTTCGTTAAGTGGAACCCAATATGGGTCACTTGGTAAGTGACCCATATTGGGTTCCACTTTTAAGGTACTCTACATTATAGCAGTTATGATTTTCTGAAAAGTGGAAAGGATTTTGTTGAATCATGCTCACAACTGTTTTAAACCACAGCAAAACAGCAATTACTTTAGGTGGTATTAGGCCCTCAATACATGTCTGTAGTACTAAGCATGGTGGTGCGTGTTCAAAGGAGACGATGGCCTTATGAGTTACAGCGTTAATGTAAAATAGAGACATATTGAAGTAGTTTACCCTTCCTGACAGATGTTTGTTCCCAGGAGTTTAAAATAATCTCAGTAATTATAAAGGAATCTCAATTAAAAAATAATTAGATATTTTACTGTTTATCTGATTTATTTTAAGTAGAGACATAATAAGGCCAATAGCGTCATTATCATCGATCGTTACGATATATTTACCTATTTTAAAAATTTTGTTCGCCACCCAACTATCCTAATTTGCTAGGTCAATGCAAGGGTTTTGCATCACGACCTTTTCTATTTTAAGAACATCTTTTTAATATACTTTCGTTGTCAAAAGCTTGCCTCGTGTCGTTATCGACCCATAGTTTAATTATAGACAATTTTGGTAAATGTGTCGTGTTCGGTAACTTTTTCAAGTCAAGTGGATTTACTTTGTTAGCCAGAGAATTGAAGTATAATCTTTCTCCTTCTTTAGTCGTTTATGACTGAGCACTGTGACTCTCCCGACCCGTATTTTGGACGCAGAAACACTTGGTCTGCCCCTTTCTAGACCTTCAAAAATACTCAGAACCAAGTAGAAACTTCCATGACTCAAAGTAAAATTATTGCGGGTGTAGACAGAAGCCATTCTACGCCGTGTGTGGCAACGCTTCCACATCCAAACCTCTTCTTCAGGTTTTCTCGAACTTGGTCAAAACTTAAACAACTGCAATATTCTCAAAACGTACGATCATCGAATCGCGTACTAGCATCACTTGTATCAAATCTGTCATTTTAAGTCCATTAAAATATAGAATTCTCCAGAGTCGTTTTTCAAGTTATTCATTTGATTAATTTATGAAGCAATGTTTTTATAACAAATGAAATGCCTAACAAGCTTTTACAATACCATTACAGCATAATACAAAAATGATTTCTGAGTAAATCTAGATCAAAGCATTTTACGTAGCTCAATAATTCTCAAAGCAGTCTCAAACGAAGTTAGCTATATCAAAAATGGATAGAGACATCTCTATCGTTCGTGACGGTGTAAAGTTAAAACGTTTTTAAACTAACACGACTGGCAGGGTCATAACGGCAGCTGTAACCGAGTTACGAGTGTTGCTCTGTAGGCTATCACTGCAATTTATCCAGGATTTTCATTTGGAGCAGATGTATTTTCTCCGTCAGGGAGTTGAGCCATTTTTTCAAATTTTGCAAGTCGTTTAGTCGGATAAAGCTGTGTATATTAATAAGTAGGTATAAATAGTTTAAAATGAGGTTTGATGAAACGGTACAATATAGTTCCATGAAATTGAATTATTAATAATGATCAATAATGATAACACAATGAATAAGTATATAAAGACTCAGCAGGAAGGGAAGCCTTGGCATAAAGAATTTTTGACCTACTTCTGTACAGCATTGAACATACAAATTTGGAGTAAGTCGAACCTTGGATAAAAACTATCAAGGAGCTTAAAAGAAAATAAAACGCAGAAACAATAATTCCCATCAGTTTTGCCGACTCAAATACCTAATCCTGTCACACGTACCGAAGTCAATTTACTAACATCGATCGCATATTCAAGGTTATGTAAAATGGAGATCATTAAAAGTGAAGCGCCTACATAATTCTAAGCACTGTAGAAAACTGTGTACTCGAGTAGTTTAGAGTCCAAGTTTAAAAAAGTACAAGTTACGTGAACTAATTCGATTTTCAGTACATTTTAATACATTAGCTACAAAATGTAGAGTCAGCTTCACACATATTATGTGTTTTTTGTAGGTAGTCTGACAGTTAAAAGATCTCAAAAGAAAAGAAAATGGCTAAGACTATTTATTGATTTATTGTTACAATCTTAACAAAATATTTATTTGTTCTACTGCTTAATTAACCTTTCGCTGAATAAAACTCAACCGAGTTAACTCTTTTGATCTTTGATTTGCCAATTAAGGTTTACCAAAGTTAAAAAGTACTCCGCACCCCTAGGGGTGTAAATAAAGGCTAGAAGGGTCGGTTTGGTCATGTCTCTGGGGCATAAGTACATCAGTCACAGTTTTTCTCTTACAAAATTCATAGTAGAACGGAACCATAATAAATCCGAGGGGATTGTAATTGCGCGAACAAAGGGTAATACGTTCAATATATTCCATCGGGACTTAATTCCGCTACCAGGAGCCTTAGTTTCACGCTGTGCATTTGCAACCTGCGTATCCAGTGTACCATAACTGTTCGGCATAACAATTTCTGGATGGAAAATATATCGTTATAAATTTGCTGAAAGAAATGCTCGCTTTTCTTTAAAGCTTTATGAATACGTAACAACGCGATTCAATCGCATCACGTACCAAACAAGTACCAATTCGTAAGTGAAAATCAGAACACACTCCGCAGATACACAGGCAGTGCCCTACATTATCAAATGTATTCCGTAAATGTGCAATTAGAATGTGCTTATGTTCTAAGAAGTTTGAAACTCGAAGTAAATTTTCGTCCCTATGAAACTGTTCATGAATACAAAATATACATGAATAAGAATGTTAGTATACAGGGGATGTGCAGCAAACTAGAGGCGACGCGACACCTCGTTGCGCACGTACACGAGCCCTACAATGATACTCGGAGCGTGGCTTGCAACTAGCTTTAAATTTAACATATACATATTCCGCAGAACGTGAAAAAAATACGGATTTTGTAAATAAAAATGCTAAAGCCTCACTCCAATTGAGGAACAGCAAAATCATTGGTATTTAAAGTCTAGTTACAGCTGAATGTATATTCTCATATTTCATTTTGCTTGTAAAATAATATTCCATAAATTTATTATGTTTGCAAAATTTCTATAGTCAAGTTGCGAAAGCGGAATAAAAGATTTTGGCGCCCTAAATATTGAACGCCTGAACTGATTCCTTCAACAAAACCACTCCATTATTTATTCATTAGGTTCAATGTAATCAAGAAACTTCACACTGAATGCCCCAATTTCGTCGAAATTTCACGAAAGAGCCGAACCACAACCGCGAATCTGCAATTATTTAATCGTTTTCGAGGTGTTGCTCCACGGAAACTGTGGATTCATAGCAATATCGGCAACCCCTTGTGGTATCAAACTAGTTCGTTATACATTGGAGTTTTGTAATGGAATTCTAAATGGTCGATCTCATGAAACCAGTAATGGAATTATGGCAACTCGGAATGAGCGTTGTACATGTTGGAAGCGGTAGGAGGTCATCGTATGGGGTGCCCCGGGCGCGATACCGTTCGGGGAAGAGTGATCATATACAGCGAGTAAAATACAACTGGGGAGAATTTCCCCGAAATGATCAAAAGATTTTTTAAGCATTGTGACTTCAGCTATCTTTAAAAAATCTGAAGATTTTTCTATTGTTTAAACATAATTTTGTAATAAATGCATTCTTATTAGGCAATTATGGATGTATAAATTAATTATTGTATGTATAAAATAATCAATTTAAATTATCACAGAATATTCTGCATTATTAAAACTTATTAATATGATTCGATTAGGACGTTGAAGACAATACTAAGCATAGTATACTCATTTTTTTTTAAATAAATTACTCTAATTAAAATTCAACCTCTTTAAATAATGCTTAGTATTGTGCATAACTAAGATTGTAGTCGTGTTATACGTAGTTGTGAAGGAAAAGCTCGGGTTTTGATTTATTTAAAGTGTGGAAATCGTGTCAGGGAGCTTGCAACCCTCGGAGGCACCGGGCCGATTTCACTCCGGCGTTCAGTCTACTCTGTACCGTCGATGGAGACGCATCGCCGCGGCCGTGCTCCCCCTCAAAATTATTACTTTATTACCATACAGAACGCGAGTGAGTGTGTGTGAACTTTATACCAACTTGAGTGTCGGTTACTCCCTTCCCCTACGAACTAGTCAAGGTCATCCTTCAGCAATTTGACACCTGTTGTGTTTGTATACTATATGTATGTAATTCCATATTTATGTAATAATATAAACAGTAGTATTGTGTAACGATGTGTTTTATCGTAAGTATTGTCGCTTGCTCTTTGGCTAACTCGTCTTGATTGGCGGCTTTAATTAGTTAATTTATTGAGTTATAGATGGCACGGTAACGTGACAGTTAGTTAATTAGTGCTTAATACGTGTTTGTGTTAATGTCGGTATGATTTAAGTTTTTATTTTGACTTTTATGGCTTTCTGTAATGTTCCCATTTGTGCTATTTATGCGGAACAGTTAATGCCAGGTACTGTTAATGTTTTTTTATTACGACGACTAATAAGAGTCCGAATGTTCCATAAGTAGTAATTAACGATCCTTCAAGTCCTCGACGGTTGCGTGGTTCGATAGTTACAGGCTTTTTGTACTATTAATATTCCATTGATTTTAATGGGCTTTGGAGGCGGGTGTCCTTGTTAAATAATGTCTGGCACAATACATTAATTATCAGACATGCAAGCTTTGACTCCGATTTATTCGAAAATTTGACTGAGAATTAGAATACGTAGTCGGAATTAATCCTGTTATTCCACAATTCAATAAGAATTATCTTTAAAACTGCGTTATAAATGAACATAAGGATATGTTTCACTCCGACAGCGAGATTAACGGACGTAACTCGTTCAAATGTTCCTCGGAGCTCAACCGTTACATAACACTTAAACCTGGACGTTCGAACCAGTGTTTATAACATCACAACTCATGTATCGTATAAAACAAATAAACAGAAATACATATTTTAAAGTGGCAATTGGTATATCCTGCACAGTTGACCGAGCTCAGCACTGGCCCGGCGGAAGCGTCGAGCTCATTCAAATAATTCAATTAAATCTCGTGTTGAGCTGAGGGCAGTATCACTACACGGCAAAGTAAAATAGGGATGTCTAAACGAATTTACTTTGAAAGTTAAAATCTTTTTTGTGGGCTTTTTTTTTGTTTTTAAACTCATTACATAATTTGTTGAGAAATGTAGAGTCAAGTTTTTTTTATGAAACACGTAATTTTTTTGCGACTTCCGTTAAGGAATTTTATCTTTGTGTCGCGGGGGTTCCACAAACATACAATTCTCATGCGCAACGACACCGAGACTCAGAACAAGCATACGTGGATTACACAAACGCTTGACATACGCGGGGATCGAACCCGCGTCACGTCGCGCACAGTGGATTTGGCGATATCCATGCTGTCCTTGTATGATAATTGTGCAAATATTAATTGTTTAGCAATCAACGTCGTCGGGGGCAGACTTTTTTTTTGTAAAATGTAGAACGAACTCTGTTACGAATGAGGGTAGTTTCGTCGTAGTATGTTGTTGTGTGTTGTTAGTCGCATATCCAAAGGCCAATTATTTGAGTTTGGATTATTCAATTCTTGTTTGTTTTGATCTTTAGTAAGGCTTTGTGTGTTAGTTAAGATTATGGATAATCTGGTTTGGAATTTGAAAGTTCTTTGCGGAGTCATTTTACATGTCTTCTATTTTTATTGAATCATTAAAATTAAACACATTGTACTGGTTTTAAAACTTAGATTATGTATGAGAAATGGGAATGTACTTTGGTTTTGTAAGTTCAGTTCGCGAACTGAATTATTCAGTGTTCGAGCTTTAAAACTTGAACTCGTAATTGGGGAGATAAGTTTCCTAAACTTAAAGGTCAAGGTTATAATTTAAATAACATAAGTCCAAATGGTTAGACAAATAGCTATAATGTCATGATAGACAATCTATTTCATTTAGAAATAAATGTAGAGTTTTTTTCATATGGTCTTAGGAAATGAAGATTTTTTACTGACATATTTAAGAACGCTAAGACTGATGGCTAGTTAAGGCTAACTGGCATATATAAAGTGGCTCTAGTTAGTTATACTTCATAACTGAAGTAATTATCATATAAGGATACTATTTCTCATACTTTTGATTACAGCAATTATCTTCAATTCAAAAACAAGTTTCACATGCCAGTTCTACTTATCACTCGAGAAATTAGGAATTTATATGACTAGAAATTATACTGTCTGGGCACGATTAAAACTAAATTTACAATGTGTATATTTTAGTAGTAGTGTGCGTGCTACTATTTCAGATATATCATGAGTTCATGACCCTAGTCGACCCTTTATAGAACTGGCATGTTGACACTGACAGCTAGAAGCGAGCTTTTTGAATTTGAGGGTATTTTTAAACCTTAAGGCGTGCCTCCTTCTTCTTCAACTGTGACTGTTTCAGTTGTGAAAGCAAGATGGCCAGCTATATGATGTAAAGCAGCGTCTCTTTTCCACAACTTCAACTACCTTCTTTCAAGAATTCTGTTGTCTAGTTCGTGTCTCCAGTTGGCTTCGTTTGAATACTCAGGTCGGAGTTTTGGATTAGAGAGTCAGTCATTCTCTACAACGAGAAACTTAAAAAACCTTTTGTCTAACTGGAATCATTTTTAAGGATATCTTATGGCATTTGAACTCGAAGCGCATTTGGTCTTCTTTAAGATAAAATTCAAATGCGCAAACTCTACAATTGTAATATAACGAGTATCTTGCCTGGTCAAAAACATATCTTCTACTTCTAAGATGCATATTTTATTCACTTTTGGACAATATGTAAAATGGGTCACCTCGGCGGGTAGCAACAACATTGTATTTTATTTGAAATGTAAATTGTTACGATAAAAGACTGCAACTGCGCACGTTGTTATCTTTTGGCGGTATATGACATACGATTAAGATATGAAGTGATGAAGTCGAATATGATAATCGTGTTAGTTATCGATCTTGTACATAGTGGAAAAATTTGATTGTTAGTTGGAGCATATGAACATTTCAGTTTACTACTACTTCGTAAATTAACGAGGACTATGCACATATTGTTTTTCGAATTTGAGAATAGTAGGTAAGCCAGTGTCTGAATAGCAAAAAAAACAGTTTATAAATATATGCTAAAGTGTGTCGTTGATCATCTTGCGTATCTTAATGACTCCTTTAATTCTCAAGCATTTCTGGTAACGGATTTACGCACTAAACAAAGCATCTTGGTTAATTTACAGGCAATTTACTAATGGAGTACTTAGTTACTATTCCGAAAAGGAGATTTTCTTTACAGCCTCACCACGAAATGTTTTCTTGCCCACTGATAAATTGATTCCATTAATGAAAGCCAAGTTCAATAAATTCCGTGTTCGTTCTCTATTGAATATAAACGTATCTCGAGGAAAAAACTGTTTTGAAACCGGATGAGTCTGATGAAATCCTTTGAAACTAGAGATTGTTTTTGAGCGCTTTCCAAAGTAACTATAATCAGATAAAAAATACTGTACCTTATAATTTACGGGTTTAGTCTACAGTACTGGCAGTCAATTAATTTCTAACAGTTTCTTAAATTAGATGAAAGAAATAACCTTAAAAAAATCTCAAAAATAGAATCTAATTCCATCGACATCTTCCCAACACTAGGGCTGCATGTGGCTGGAGCGTGGGTCTAGCGCTCACGTACTGGCGTTGACAGAAATGCATCACCGCCTCGTAAACTCGAAATAAACCGTTGCTCGCTACCTAAACGGGGAATATTTAGTATTCCCTTTGTCCCCAGTTTTGACGTTCACCGAGACATTAATTAAACTTGTGGTCACAAAACAATAAACAACGTGATGAATACAGCACAGGTATTTGAATAAATACGACATTATTATCCAGTCTTACTGTACCGTGTTGTTGGTCAATTTTGTCCTTCGAGATTAGTGCTTTGACAAGTTCTCTTGAAACGTAAATTAACTTTAAAACTTTAAGTTTTATTGAGTTACGTTCGATCTGCAGTAACTCGAGAAAAAAAGTTAAGAAACTAACCCGACTTCGACTTTTATGCCCTTCGTGAACTGATCTTGACTTAATAATAGGGATCTATGTAAACACTTATATTGAATTGTCCTTCAATGTTGGGGATCGTTAATATTCTTAGCGTATTTCTTTTCGAAAATCCATTCTAGTGGTTCACTATCTTATCCTCTATAATTCGGAGTAAGCCTCTTGCTGTTCAGTGAACCCAGTATAACACCTTGAGGTAACACTGAACGTTGTCCTTCAGATAATCCTGATTAGATAATTTGGACTTTGATTTGATTCAATACGGAAGCTATTTATACTGTGTGATCAATCATCGTTCTTTCCGATATTATTTTTAGCTTTTTAAATATGCTTTGCGTGCTTTCTGTTGCTTTGCGTACCTATGTAGTTTTGTGCATCAATCTGCAGAACTCATAGGTTTGGTCTATTGGATGGAGTTGTTAATTTTGAACGTTGTCTTCTTGTGTTTAAGCTTATGAGAGGCATAAAAGTCTCTGTAGCATTCAATTAGAAATTTTAAAATCCAGGTTAAGTTTAAAAGGCATCAGCTCCCCTAAGTCGCAACTTTAGTCTCATGTCAAGCTGACTTTCCTTTACTGGCTCTTTTTGACTCTATTTTTGTACCTTGTTGTGTTTTGTTTTAGAATTTGTACGATAATCTATTTACTCAATTCTAATAAATCAGTATTTTTCACATTTATGTGTAACTCTAACAGAATTCTAACATTTCAGTGTCTTTTCAGATTTACAGACGCAGGTTATTTTTTGTAATTCTTAGCATCGTTTATCTACTCAGTCGTACTACGTTGTAATTTAGGAGCACTTTGGTCGTAAAAACAATCGTTTTAAGTACTTAAAGTCTTAAAAGTTAATATAAACTTAACAGGTCCCGAAAAAATCCATATCTATATTTCATTGACCACGAAAAGTACACTTTTATGCTCATTGTGGAAGGAAAGTAACAGTTGTTGCGGTGACATCGTAGACCACATCATCATCCAACAGTAACATAAAATCCGAAAAACTTTCATCTTCTTTCCATTTATTATTTATACTTTACGATGTTATGCATTAACACCAGTTTTTCTGAACGTTAGCCAAGAAAGCTTTCTCACGAGACTCGCTAAGTTAATAAATAAAACGAAAACAAAGAGAGCGAATTATCTTTAAAGCTCGTTCCATTTGTTATCCTTCATATTTATTCAAAAACTTCCTTCACACAGATTAATTTTCACAACATTTCCGATTCCATTTTAGGTGAATCAAATTAAAGTGTTCTACGATGTCTTTTGTTATTTTGTTGTTCAATCAATTAACATTCGTGTGATGCGAACTGGAATGATCAAATTAGTTAGTTCGTTTAAATGTCAACTAGTTTTTGCTGAGTCAAAGTTAAAGTTAGTATAGTTAAACTAAACACAGTTTATTACGGCCACATTGGGGGAGCCGCTGCTAAATTCTGAAGTTATTTTATGGCTCGCTTTATTTATTGGATCACACTTTTTGTTTTGATAAAAGGAGACTCGTATTGTATAGCGTAGTGGACCTACTTTTACTTTATTTAAACATGTGTTAAAAATTCTCGTTCTTCTGTTTTATAATTCTGAGATCCAGAAGACGACTCTGTTGTTCTACAAGCAAATTCGGTGCCGCAATAATAATTCATCCGGTGAGGAGAATTTACGACCTTCGTCGACAATATTTACGACGACCGTCATTCGAAGATCTCTAAGCGGTCACAATATGCTTAGGAAATGAACAATAACGTTTTGTATCTACACCTCGAAATATTGCCAACTTGTGAAATATAGAAAATTTAACGATTAGACATCGTCATCAGGTGTCGAATCGATTTGTGTTGCTGAAACATTCTATTTTGGTGTCACCTTTAGAGGTGGCCCGAAATATGCGCACGGAAAATCATAAATTGGTTGACCGAGTCTATGCTTTAAATACGCCTAAGACTGGACTACAAGATACTTTCGTCAATCGCTAAACTACAGTATGAGAGGGATTCATGTATTTGAAATAATAATGATATACGAAGAGTTAATATGGCTTTAAACGTTACCTTCGTCGGTTTTGTAGCCAAGCAAATATGTATTTTAAGATCCGACTGTTTGAAAAGCAACTTTAACAATGTTTGAAAGGTCGTGAACTTTGATTAAAATGAAAATCCCTGTAAAGAGATTCATTTGTTATTATCATGACTTAAACGTACGATAATTTGTAAATTATTATGAGCTGATGTTTTGTTTGAATTGTATCCGAAACTGCAAAATTATAATATTTTATCTGTGAAATTATTAATGTACTAGGTATTGGTTGTTCACAAGCTGAATAATGTAAATGGCATGTGTTCAAATCAAAATATATTTTTGGAATTAGTGTACTTTTGTAATAGTGAAATGTCGTGTTTGTGCAGATTAATAGTTTTTTTTTTTAAATCGGTAGATACAATCGTTTCTGTTCCTGTTTTCATCCCACATCATTTTGAATTTATGCTTATATCCTTCCCGTTCCATACCTAACTTATGAAAAGTAACTATCTAATAAACAGCCTGCTACACAACATAAGAAACCTCGCAAAGTGTAATAATAGATTTTATTAATACTCGTCCTCATATTAATTGCGACCTACTTTGTCATAAACTTTATCGACACCGCTTTTATCGGGACCACAATCCGTTCCACGTTTTCATATGTTTTTTTACAATCCGAAAGAGTTTTATTATAGACTGCTGTATTTCGGGTGCTTTACCTTAAATAAATTTAATTAGCTTGTGAAATCATGGAATTTCGCTTCAAATAATCATCATCTAGTCTGGCTACTTAATGAAAAGAAATAATTTATTTTGTAAATATTGCTATTCATTTCATTACTCCTGTCATGTCGTTATTTTTACATGCCTTATTTTTCACTTAAATTGATTTTAGTAGTTCGTTTCATGTAAGTATGATCATTACTAAATTGAGTAGTGAATTAATTTTACATGTGAATGAAGTTTTTTTGTCAATTAGTACTGTCCCGCTACTGAGCAATTTTTTTACACTGCCTAGCCGGACCATTATCACATAAACCTCAAGATTTAATGTGGTTATTATTTTACAAAAGTATCAGTATATATTGTGTCCGTTGTACTTTTAAATCGATGTAGCTGTGGATTTAGCTCAATAATATGCAATTGAGTGGACTTCCTTGCATTTTACCAAACGTTCATTAAACTAATTAATGCAACGAACAGCGGTCTGTTAACGCTATCCTTTCGTCTATAAATTCGATAAACTTCAATTAGTAGGTGCAAGTCTGATAGCATCTTTTATTATTCAATGAGCTCTTTATCATTGTAATGTAGACTTTAGTGGGTTGTTTTAAAGTACAGTTTGTGTTGTTTCGTCTATAGTGCATGGGACCCTATACGGAACTGAGCACAGCGGCTGTCGAGTAGTCACGCTCAGGAAACCACACTTATCGTAGCAGCGATTCATTCATTCTAATATTGTTTTGAATTTAGAAGCTATTGGCTGGTATCATGTTCGCACTAGATAGATATTTCTTGGTGCAAAATATTTTCTACATTTATTAGCACTGGGAAGACCGACAAGTATTATTACGGCCATGATTAACTCAATGTCATTCGCTACGTACCTAACTTAAATATGCCTAATCCAATATTGGAATCGAAATGTGACTGTCCGACACTTTAAAGGCTGCTACTTATGTTTTTGTGCGATCTTACATTTTCAGTTATAATAACCAAGAAAACCAAATCTACTATAACTAATATAGTTATTGACATAGAAAAGCAAACACAGAATAACGAATTCTAGGAAACAGTCTTGGCTGGGTGCTACGACTAATACTTATATACATATATTGACTAAGTTTGTGAGGTACTAATGGAGACTGTTCTTAATTATAATATGTTAAATCACTTTCAAAGTTATTAGCACTTGGCAAGCAACTTGCCGTTTCAGTGCATCAATTTGCTGATGCGTAAACTATGTCGTCGTTTATTTACCTGCCAAATATTAAGTACCTCACAAGATATTGAAATCAGTCAAATCAAAAGCACGTTTCTCCTTATTTTCGACCAAATGAATATCCGACCCACACTTTTCGTGTAGGTGTCTGAAAATGTTTCAAAATGACACGATTCACATTACGCGTAGGTGTCAAAAATGTGACCAAGATGTATAGGTCCCTTTATCCTTATTATACAACAAAGCTTTACGATTAGGCACTTACATACCTGTTCACGCATAAAACACTAGCTGTTGCCCGCGACTTCTTCCCCATGGGTAGAAGATATAAGTTATACTTTATACCTGCCCTGTTTTTTTCACATTTTCCATTGTATCTTCTCTCCTATTAGTCGCAGCGTGATGTTTTATAGCCTAAAGCCTTCCTCAATGAATGGTCTATTCAACACAAAAATATTTTTTCAATTTGGGCCAGCAGTTCCTGAGATTAGCGCGTTCAAACAAACAAACTCTTCAGCTTTATATATTAGTATAGAATATAGAATGATAGTTAATATCTAGTATTAAACCTAATTGTATTATCGATAATTAGTTCTTGACATAATTCTCAAGGACTAAAGACTTAGGCAAAACATAGTTGTCTAGGTATATCTATATGTAATTAGAGAAACATTTTCATGACACATTTTTTTGAAACCTGGTCGAAACGTCAACCCTCGTAGGTAAATGCGTTTTCCTTTTTAAAACAAAGGGTTAAATGAATCCTTGTGACTATTGTAAACTCAGTTTACATATACATTCAAATAACAGTTAGTCTACTTTAATTTCTAAGAAACGTTTTTATAATTGTTTTAAGAGTTCATTTAGTTTTGTACAAAAATTTAGTTTCTTTTAATTCTATGAGTGAACGAGACACGAATAAGATGCAACACATCTTTCTTTAATCGTGCTCTCTGTGAAGCCTTTTTATTCTAATCAATTATAATATAAAATTAGGCACGTGCCTTGTAAACTATCAAATTACGATGGTATTTTGATTTTGTCAAAAGCTTATTGTTTTGATTACTTCATAGGGTTTCTTTCCCAACTCTTTGCATATAAAAATGAAACCCTATTGCTGAGGATCCACTATCCGCCTGATAACAGTGATAAGTAGAACGTTTATTTTTTTATAGATAATATAAAATAAAGATCGATGTTAAGCCACGGTTGCCATAAGGCCAACTAATAACTCTTTATCACCTTCGAATACATTGTGAAATATTTCAGACTGGGTTCCAGAAATCAATAGCTGCGTCTAGATAGGGCTATTCAAATAGATTTATATGAATAGCTTTGACCTAACTTTGTGCCGTTTCCCAGATTCCCGGTTCCCAGAAGCTTTCAGGTTTTCTCCATGAAAAATACTTTTAGGACCGTCAGAGAAGTGGACAAGCTGGAATTCTTTCGAGCTAAGAATAGCTTCCGAAGGTTCGACGTATCTGATGGCAAATATAGGAAACGTCAAAAAAGTATTATATTTTTTAACTTAAGGCATTATTCATTCTTTAGTTCATAATATACGTATTGGCATTGTGACACTTAAGACCTCCTTTGAATTATCTATACATGAGAACTGCAATCTATATAGATTTTTATCATCTAACAGATAGGTCGTTGATCTTTGAATTCCTCGTAATCAATTTACGATCAGATTGCAATCTTAATTGATATGACACACGATATAATATTACATGGAGACATGTCATATGTGATGTAAAGTTATGGTGCGTCAGAGAGCAACCGGCGATTAGTTAATATTATAATCCGGTTCACATAATGGATGTTTTACGAGATGACAGCACGACGACGTTTAAAATTAATTACACACGCTCGTAAACTGTTGCGCAGTTTAGCGACGAATGAGTACGTGACACGTATGTAGGTATAAGTTATGGCAAAGAGAATCTGTGCGTGAGATTTGTTAGGCTCTACATAATTTACTAGGCTCTAAACCATTACTTAGATATTGTTAAGCAACGCCCGTTCTAAACGTAAAAAGTTGAAAGGAGTTGACTTCAGGACTCTCGTCTTCATGACCCCATATTATTCGAAGCAGAATTGAACTCGACTCATATTTTAGCTTTCAACCTCCTTGGGGGCTTGCTTGATGCCTGACGCGAACTGATTTGAGTCATTGACATCCGGATCGTTGAGGACGTGCCTAGAACGAGAATGATCACAATTCGGAGATTCGGGTCACAGTAGAGTTTAGGCATTCAGGTCATTACTGATTCGAATTGATGGTCGACGGCTTAAAATCGATGAGTGAATACGAGCTCATCTCCTTCATCACCTCACCTCTTGCTTGTAAGTGAAGTCACTCACTGAGGTTGTTGGCCAAAAGATTGCGAGATATCCGTTTAATAGCACCCTTAGCAAGTTCCAAAACTTGAGGTTAGTTTTCGGTCAATAACCCGACGGTGCTGATGGAAACATGTCTAGCAATAAACTGTGATAAGTGATTGATTGATATTATACCTATTGAGCTAAGTGTACAAGTAACCTTACATTTTGGGTCTTTGAGCGTCCAAAAGTCAATCTTAAGTCAGATAGAGTTGCGCCCGCCTACGCTCAAGAAAGTACGATCGTCGAGCACGAGATTCGAGGTTACGTAAATTGCTGATAGATTCCACTCAATCCCCGGCGGGCTCTTAGAGATTTCTTATAAAGAAGTACCTATTAACTCGCCAGCCAACTCAGCTTAAGTGGCTCATTTGGGGAAAATTGTTTTCAGCCATTTAAGAACACACATAATTATATGTAATGTAACATATTATGACTTACTGTGAAAATATGAATAACTTTAGTATATTGAGACTAAACATTGCATTTGTATAAATCATCAATATTCAATATTGACAAATACGTTATGCATTCTGTAGAAATTGAGAAAACTGTGCAGGTACAAGATAAATATGTAACGACATAAAAACCACGCTTTTCATAGAAATGGCGTAAGCAGAATGTTTGCTGCAGCAAACGAACGTAAGAAAAAGACGTCTTCAACATAAAAAAACTCGATAAGCATTCAGTTCACGAATGAGGGGTAAGAACGAGTGGGTCTCCGAGTCAGAATTAAGTATGATTTATTACTTTTATGAGCCAGTGTAGCCTCGAACCTTATTTGCGTGAGTGAGCGGTCTACTTTTACGATGGCTAGTTCTGACTGATGTTATGCTTTGCTGTCATTCATTCATCACTGAACGGTTACTTTGAAAAGGTGACTCGAATTTGAAGGCTGTTTAGTTCCTACTAGGAATTTATGTAACAGTGTTTTGTTTCACATCACGTTTATTTTTGTGTGGGTGTACTGTTAAGATCATACACCCACGCGTTCTGACGACGTTTTCAATCATAGAGTATTTTTCTTAGTATGTTGTGTTTGTTAGGTAATTTTGAAATCTTTTTCGGCCTGAGACTATTTATGTAAACGCTAGAGAAAATAAAAACAAAGAATTAACAAGTGAATCCCGTTATTCTAAGTGATGAAAACAAAATATGGTTTGCCTTTACATAATGTTCCGTTACCCTGGATTGTGACAGGCATCGTGCCTTCGCGGTAATCATTATGATTAGCAGCACGAAACCCCACGAACGCAATATCCAGGCAATTATGTTTGATAAACCGCTTCTCAATTTTCACCCATTTGCGACTCCTTAACCAAAACGTTGAAATATTTGATAAATCTTGAAATTCAAATAATTAATTTAAATGGTTATTAATTTCGGTGCAATAGTTAAAAATAATGATTTACACAAAAAGTTATAATTAATTAGGTGAATATTTAGTATATTTAACTGAAGCCAACATGCATAGTTGTAGATGTCTTGTAAAAAAATATATTTCTTATAAATTAAAATTCCATTTTTTTATTACAAAACTTGTGAAGAAACAAAAAAGAGCGAGATTTTAAACGGTATAAAAATAAAACAAAATATAGAAAATAGAAAGACCTCCGTACAAGTCGCGATTTAGTAGTAGAATTTAATGGTTTTCAATCCCATTTAATGTGTGGGTTCGCATTTACATATTTGGCATTTTCTCTTAATACTTCTAACATAATAAAAATCTGTTTTCCTTTTCTTTATAAATACTCGTATTAAATGGCTTATGATACTCATACCATCACAATTCTCTTAATGTGAATTCCATTGCAGGTGTATTCGTATATCGGACGACATTTTTTTTTCTAAGAAACGTCCGTAAGGAGAACCTATTTTAAGTTACTTATTTTTCCATTTTTCACATTGTCCAAGTTTCTAAATAAAATTTACTCATTGATAGTTACTACTGTGTGCTAACTGTGGCCAATTTTACTTTAATTGCCTTTCCTGAATTGTTTTGTATGTTTTAACTTTCCTTTTAGCAGTGGACTGTTCATTTTAGACTTTTATTTGTTTCTCAAGTAGTCTTTTGCTATCTAGAGTTCTCTCTTTTTTAACTTACTTTTTTTAGTTTCGTAAAATAAGTGGTTGTTGAATTAAATTAGTACGTTTGAATTAGATGCGGAGAAAATATCATGTTATATAAAAAAGTCAAAAGGCCCAAGAATAGAAATAATATTTCATTTGTTTTACTAAAAATATTCGTCTGTTTTTTGCCAGTATTTAGGCCTTCAGTTTTCCTAAATATAAAATGTTGTTTTCATTCACCGCTCACACAAAGATGGAAAGAAAAAAAAATACTTTAGAAATATTATATTTACAAGAGAATTTACCACAACCGTTGTAATTGCAGCCGTCTATCGCTGTCAACGTAACCCCTGCACTGAGTATTGACATCAGCTGTCAAGTAAACTGAATAACGCGGTAGAATGTTTGAAACAGTTTCAACGCATTTCCAGAGCACGCGAATCTAGTGATTTATGTCCCAAAAATTGATATTGAGGGAGGTATTTGGCAGTTAGGAAATGACGTGGGCTATATAAATGTAAATTTTACTTAGGATCGTAGACGAATTGAAAGTTACTCGGAATACAAATTGAAAGAAGTTGATAGTTTCGTGGGTATTTCAACAGTGCTGAAGTTTAGAAAGTGGCTGTAAGAAAACCGAGACCTTAGTACGAAAGCTATTGAAAAAATGTTCGTATCGAAGTGTCTAATATTGTGTTACAAACGAAATTCTGGATGAGGATTCTGTGTTTAGTATTATTACGTCAGAGGTCGGCCTCTATTTTTACTAGGTAAAGGAAAATATTGAAAAAATAAATGAATTCTTATAATGATTCTTGTTGTAAAAATTGTCACGTAGTTATTTTTAGCTTCTTTGTTTGAAAAATATTTTTCAAAGCTTACAACTAACTAATCTATATATTAAAGAAGTCGCCACGCTGACTGTTACAAAAAGAAAAACTTGCAAACTATAAGCATTCTGACGGCGATAATACTGTGCCCGAGAGCTTTGAGAACTATATATTGAAATTAAATGTTTCAATTAAAACTTTTCAAGCTCTGGCTGATATCAGCATAAAAACTTCTTTAGTTATAAGTAAACGATTATAGGATATGGGCTATACTTAGTAGTTAGATAATGTCCCTGATATATTTAAAAAGTTACGGTACGGTTTCCCACAAACCTAGTTTAGTGTTGCATATTTGACTAAACATTGACTAATATAAAGCTTATGAGATCATCTTTTACAGCCATTTGTATTGATGAAGTATGAGAACGTAATGCGTTACATTTTTGGTAAAACAGATTGGTTTTTTTTTTGGATTTCGATTTCAATTTTGGTGTGGTTCTATGCATAATACTTAATACTTAATGTTACGCCTATGACTCTAAAGTTTAGAGTAATACTGATTAAATCGGACAGCGAAAGCGCCTTGAAATATTGCCACCTTTGTGAAAAACTGTGAGTGAAACTATTCAAAATTTACGATAGAACAAAATACACATGTAAATATTCATAATTGATACTTAATCACTTTTAATACTTGTAGTTTTTAATTAAAATATATAAATAAATATATTTTACGTAAAATTAATATTCACCAATAATGTTGGCTGTTAATTGTTGGATACATCAAATTATTATAAACCAACAATTTACTGGGAAATCTATCATTAGATACTCAATATCTATGTGTTAATCAATTTCAGAGAGGGTAAATTATAATTTGAGTGCAAAACATAATTATTAGTATTATACCAACAGTAAAATTATGACTGTATTTAAAACAGCAATTGAATTTGAGAGTCATACTAAAAAGCACTTATATTTAAATAAAAAACCATAGGCATTATAGAATTACTTTAACTTGTTATCAACTTACTATTTTTGACCTAAATTTAGTTTAGTTTAAAATGAAAACGTAAGATAAAATTACCACTGAAAATTTTTAAAGATGTAAATAGAGTAAATTGGTTTTCGAATCTTAGGCTTGATTGTATCATCTATTCTGTTCTTAGCTCAGTCATTACTCTACCTAAGATGACTTGCAATGATTATTTTAATGTAGATTGATGTTTTCTATCCTACATATTTCAATATTCAACATTTATCTTCTTATATTTACGGCATGATAATTATTCGTCTTCCTTAGTAACTGTCAACAAAATGTTTAACTCTCCTGTCTCGTCAGACGGATAATGGACATGCCGTTAGTAAAATACTTTGTCCCTTGTAATGTTGGTACTTATTCTGACATCTTACGGCTCTCGCTAACGTATTATTTCCTGGTAACATTATATTAGAGTGTTGCTAACATTTCAGTTGTGTTTAATTCCGGAATTTGTATAAAAACTTCGTTATTCAGATTTGAAAATGTAGGTGAAGTATTAAGTTATAAAAGTGGTATTTTTTCACACAGTATTAATACGGGAATTTTACACAGAAATACTGTGTGATGAGACAAATACTAGCAAATCAATTTGAAATACTCTTTTCCAGTAAACCTTTTCACATAACACAATTATTAAAAACCCACCTAAAAATACGTCAATTTTTATTGGTTGGACATAATCTCGCTATGAAAACATTGTATCTGAATTCAGTCCGATATACATTGTATACTTTAAAGATCCCGCAAATATTTCAAATGAAAAAGCCGGGAATACGACACGGTAAACACGCTTCGTGTAATCATTTGTATTTTGTTTATTCATTTGTTTTGATGGAAAGCTGATTTAATTTTTGACGTCGGAAAACGGATATTATGTATGTAGGTACTGGCTGTGTTTCGGTAGAACGAACACAAATTTTCTCGTGAAACAATGAGACAAAATAATTTAGTAACTTCATTAGCGTACCCGAGAGTTTTCTGAACATGGGCCGACATTGGAATGGAAATATGTTTTTACGAATGTTATCACTTTGTTGTGGTAGTTAATGTTTGTTCTTTAAATGAAGATACCGTGAGCTTCGTTTCTTGCCTACGTCGTTTTACGTTCGTTTGTATGTTCTTTTTAATTTCTAACCTGCAATTTTTCTGCGAGTATCTTGCAGCACTCGAAAAAAGTAAAGTGTTGATAAATATATTTTTGTAGTACGATAATTACTTTTATAGCGTAAAAAATTAACATGAACACCTCTAGAGAGTAACAATAGTTAGAACCGTGTAACATTACCATGTTATTCGATTCGCACATTACCATAATTCTTCATAAGGTAATAAAGCAGTAAATTGTAACATATTTAGCCATTTCCCGTGTCGTGACTCGACGGCACTATTCATGGCGCCACACTATTCCACAACACAACTCAAACCTGAACAACCCTATTAATGTCAAGGGAACCATTCATCAAGGTCGACTTTATAACTGTTCGTAAATTTTATCACAATTTGCTTATTTAATGTCATTTAAATCTTTCGGTATTGACTATAAAATTGCGTTTCAAAATGACAATAACAGTCATTTGTTTTACGTTCGATAAGCATTGGAATTTTTCAAGTTGGGTCATTTGATATATTATTATCTTTCTTTTTGAGCCGCTATGTGACCCTGATTTAACGATCAAGATAAAAAGATTTAATCCTTCACTCATAATCCTACACTGAGCACATATTATACATACATAGTAATTAAAATTGTACATCCTGAGATACAATGAGTTAAATTAAGCAAAAAGTTTTATTTAATTTCTACTGCAATCAATATTATTATCCTGTATAATATTATAAGCAGTTATTGGCCATGAATAAAACAAAAAAAGAGAAATCAAATTTCAAATTCAGAATAATTTGTAGGTTCGTATTGTGGACCTAAATTAAACGCCTCGACCGTACAATTATGTGTCCGTCATACGACTACGATACGTCTAATATACATAACGATTATTTTGGCATTAAAATGTGTTTAGTACTACTATTATTTTATTTCGGCCATAAGAAGGTTACTTAACTTGCCACGAGTAAATTGATGGTTACAAGGAGTCTTAACATTGAGCCCTAATTTTTGTAAGTCGTATTTTCTTTTCGTAAAGTAATGTCAAAATTTTGTTCATCAGACGGTGTCGTGTCTAACATGATTATATGACTCGACGTTTGTAGACAAACTAGCTAATTAATTCATAATATATTATGACTCGTAGTTTATAAACCTCCTTACACTGTAATTTGAATATGATATTTTGGTACAATTAAACCGATACACGTAAGAATTATTATATGAATAGGTTATTATAGGAAATAGGTTTGCTAACTACTTTTTGTCTAATTGCTAATCGAATAGTCACACTTCGCAGCTTAAAAAAATATTTGGTGTTGTTAAAAGATAACAGATGTAAAAAAGCATGCTGGATTTGACACAAAAAAAAAACCATAATTAATTTTAAGAAAAAAAATAAGGAAATTTCAAATGGAACCATGAAATTCGATAATTTACTAAAATGAAAAATCGAAAGTACTTAGTGCCGTACCATCAGCTTTCCATCAATCACAGTTTGCTCAAAATATTTTACGAAATAATCGTCGTGTTCAGAGACTGAGTGTCAATCCGCGGTCGGTACATTCGCGAAGGGAGGGGTGGGGCGAGAGGGGGTTATACGAGCACGAAATATTAAGGTGGATCCGAGAAAGGTAAGAATCCAAGATAATGTCGAGAGCGGTTGACATGATAATACGAAAAAAGGAAAATAGGTACATGACACAATTTCCAAATAAATTTGATTCGTAAGAATGTGTATGCTCTGCAAATGACTTTCATTTTAAAACATTTTGATCCGGATTTTCATTGTTATTAAATATTAAAACAATACAGTGTTCAAGGTTAAAAAATATTTTTTTTTGAGATTTTAACAATAATCTAAATGTACTTTTTCAATGGCACCTTTTGCAATATTAATTCGTTTACAAAATTATCAATCTGTATTGTTTTAATGTACTTTTAGTAAGCCTTCCTATATCTATTCAATTTCATCCAAGACAAATATTTACATAATCCAGCGAGCCTTTGTGCTTGTATGATAAATGCTTGTTCAGCCATGCAACAAGGAAAGGGGAATTTAGGACAAAGAATAAAAAATACCGTAAGGCGAAAATACGCTTTGTCTGAGAAATAGGAAGGTCAAACGGTAATCGCTTCATATTAAAGCAGGAACATAATAACACAGCTATGTATTGGAGGTCTCAGAAAGATTTATAGGCGACTGTACTACTGTGCTAAACGGGTTATTAGCCTATTTGTCAACACAAGCTCACAACGGCCTTAATTAAAAGAAATGTGTATGTTCTTTATTCAGATTAAACTTTTTATTGCTGAAATTCGCGTTAGCCAAGTCGCTCCTTCATTATTGACGTACAAAAGCATCATTTACTTTACGTATTCAGTAAACATTTTCTTTAGAGACTGTTATAGTATTAAGATAAGCAGTGAGTGGAGGACCCTTCAGAGATCGTGATACGAATTTTATATTCCCTTAGAACGGGACGAAAATACTAAGCAGTGTATACCAAGGGTGGATCCTTAGCCCGAATTACATGTACCTATACGCAATTATACAATTTAAGTATTTATCAGTTACCTCAAGGTAAACTAAGATGTGTTATTAAGTAAAGTATAGTATACGTGGGCATAGTCACGGCCTCGCGGCGACCCGGCCTTGCTTCTATTTCCAACCAAGTCAGGCTTTGAAGGACTACTCCAGCTTAAAATATCTGATCTAAATGCAAATATGGTTATTTTCACAATGTGCATACATTGCTTTTGTTTATCGAGGTTAAACGAAACTGGTGATATTAAAAAAATCGACGTGTTGATACAGTTATTTAATGTTCAAATCTAAGCGGGAAAAAGATCTAAAACCAATCCTGAAAGTTATGTTAATGCAGTTTTAAAGCATTATAGCACCGAAAGTCTGCTTGTAAGCGGACTAAAAGCCAATGGAATTACATTATTTTGTAGAAGCTTTAAAAATTCAATAATGATATTGATAAAAGTCCTTGGGTTCTACGATTTCAAGAATTGCACAGTTCTCTTTTATATTTTATGTTATTTCTTATAGTGGTGGACAAATAACAATCATATTACGTTAAGACTGCTCTCTAAGTTCTCACCTATGACTGAAGTGTTTCTATTGTATGTAGTAAAAATTGAACCAAAAAACAAACATCTATTATTTGTTATTTCAGTAAACATACATAGATAATTAATGTTTTTACTATTCCCTAAAGAGAAACGATAGTATAACAACGTATTACTATGATGTGATAGTATTTGAGTAAATATAATTTGTTGGGTTTACGATACCGTAGTTGTAACGTGAGCCCTGAGGAATTAGATACATTATTAAGAGCCAGTATTTTATCGTCTGGTTAGAAGGTTATTTGACTTTGTTGTATTCTTACGATGTACCTATACGATAGTTAAAAGAAAACAGAATAATCCTTAAGTTGGCATAATTTTATCTAAGTACCTATATAGAGGGTTAAAACTTATGTATATATTTTGCCGCTATAAAAAAAAAAAAAATTCAATCGAGGCTAAAATTAGGTTTAAGGTAATATTTGCTAAGGTCATATATGTGATGGATGGCAATTTAGTTTCTCAAATTGAATTTTCTTCAGCTCAATTATTATTGTAGGTGTTGTTAGTCCGACTAGCATTTGACCATTTTCGTTAATTTGCATTTATGGTCGATATTTTGGTATCTCGTATATTTTCTTAGAATTCACAATACAAAGTGCTATTTCAAATAGCTTGGACTTTATTTAGAAGCTTGGAAAGTAGCAAATGGAAAACTGGACTTCTATCGGATTTCAAATAAATTAAACATGAGGTCAATGTATCGAATTTAATGAAGTGAATTCAAAAGACGATTTTGTACAGAAAACGTGAAATGGGAGGTTTAGCACCATATTTTAAAGTTTTACAGATGTGAAAGTTTAACAGTGAAAACCTAATGACCGTTGGACTTGCTAGTCAAAGATTTTAGGTTCATATCCCGCACGCACCAATGTCTTTTTAAAATCATGTGCGTACTAAGTACTTAATCAACATCGTAGAAATATTAGTACACCAGATTTTTTTAGGGTATATTTAAAGCAATATCAGGCGGCATGAACGCTGAAACCAGGTTTGAAATAATCATATGAATAGTTTCTTTAAGAATCGAACAGAAGAAAGCGTTTCCAAGCTAAAAATAGCAAGAACGTCTACCAATAGAATCCCCTTAATTTTGAAGCCTCTACAGATAAAGTAATTCCGTTGGCTTGTTTTCTTCTTTAACACAGATATGTTCGAAAGCTATTTGTAGTTGAAGGGGCTGCAAATTGTATGCTATAATAAATTTGATTGTAAGAGTACTTGCAGTGTTGTTGATTCGCTCGTTGTATCGTATTGCTAATGAGACTCTTTGTAGGTCGATTGTTGACATGAAAAAGGATGATAACCTAAATAGGAAATATGAAAAGTCTCTATGATTTATTTACATTTCAGAACTAGAACTGTTTGCAATTGATTCAACAACAAACATATTTTCTTTGCTTTCTTAATCTAACAAGAAGATTGTCTGGCCATTGTAAGTGCTAATAAGGACAAGAGAATTTGCTACTCACAAGAAAATAGAAACTCTTCCCGCCTAATTTGTAAACGGTCCTATTGTCACTCTTGTAAATATATTTACTTCGCTAAAACGCCTCTTTGCGACGGGAAAAATACTAAGGCCTGAAAGTATGTGCTAATTTTCCAAATGTTTTTGCTGAGGCAGGATTTTTCGTCTTCTTTTTGTGTTATGTTTTTGTAGAAGCAAGAAGTGTTATGTACCTTATATGTATAACAGACGGAATGTAGATACAATTTTAAGAATACATTTTTCCAAAATTTTCCGTGAGAAAAATCTAAAACCGGAGGAGTCGTTTGATGATATCTAAATTCGAAAAAAGGATAGCACCAAACCGGTTTTTATACAACTCTACATAGGTAATATTTAGAGTTGGATAAAATCCGTTCTAACCAAAACCAGAAGCGAGCGGAAGGAAGTGTCAGACTTTTGCAGATTAAAACTATCCCATCCATCGTTAGCGAAACGACCGCACTGATTATAATTATCATTATAACAATAAAAGTGAAAAAACCGCATGAGATTTCGTACTAGTTAAAATATGAGTGATGGTAGCACCTATTGTTGATAGCAAAGGGCTAAATCCCTACACTGAATAACGAAACAATTACATTGTAGACTTCATGTGCGACTAATATATGACATACTATTGTACAGCTTAAAGCCATAAAGACTATTTCACTGTTACTAAAATTTTCGTTCATGTAAAAGCTAAATCTAAACATTTGTTATAGGATTTTAACACTGTGACAACACGAGTACACGAGTCATGTCTTCATGTACGACTATAATACTTTTCATCATAGGGAAGCCGCTAAAAGCTTGGACTTCGGATAAAGCTTGACAACGACGTAGCTCTACTCAGATTAGCGCTAAAAGCCAGCTAGAGTTTAATCACCTAGACTAGGGCTACAAGCACTTAAAGCAAGCTCAGCCTGCACAGATAAAAAGGTTTTGAATTATTAATTTCTACAAGAAAATCAGTTGAAAGATAATTGATAATAAAAGTTCATTTTATCATTATTAAATTGTTCGTTATATTTTATATCGCAATATTGTCTTCAAAAAGGTTTTCTCATATTTTGGCACTTTTTATGAAGTTTAATAGCTGTAGCGCAATAAAAGTCTTATGATTTTTCTTTTAGAATTTGGTTTATCTTTATTGAAATAAGTTTCAGGATTGAATAATATTTGAGGCAAAGAATGCAATTGGACTGTCAAAAATATTGGTTTCTAAATTATTTTTTTGTACTTTCGTAATGATTTCCGCACTAATAAATTGAATTATTATTTCACGGGGTTTTTAAAAACCTTCAAGTCACAAGCACGAAGGTATCCCGACTCAGAACAAGCATTCTTAGATTAGACAAACGCCGAGATGGAACTCGCGGCGCACCGCATACTCATTCCCGTAGCATCTTTAATCTTTGGCGTGGCGACCTTAACCATTACATTACATAACATATTTTTTGCGACACTTTCAAACCCTGTTTATAGATGAATAGGCTAGTAATTGAGTTGGCATATGATTAACATAGTAGCTGGTGGCGATCAGTCTGAAAACATAAAAACAGAGAGACTAACAGAATACAGTCGGGTTTATAAAATGACTTGTAACATTGTAGCTGAAACTTTCAGTGAAAGTTCCAAAACATTTTGACGCCGATATCGATCGATAGTATCGGCACCGTTCGGAATCCGACAGTTTATATCGGCTTTATGAAATTTAAGCACCCTTGAACTTTACTTCGATTAAATATCGTGTATTGGCTGAGTCCCGATTTCTGCTTCGCCGCCTCGCCTCACGCGCGCGACGCTGACGCTCAGACAAGCCCGAGTCTTGCATAAATCAAAATTGTTTAATTAATTTATTTGCGCTCGTACACCACTTATTTTTTATTTAATTTAAGTCATAATAAAAGCCTGAACACAGGTTCGTTTTACTCATAAATTTCATTTTGAATGTGGAATGTATAATAGGATGACAGAAATATGTTCGTAATTAATTTGCTTAGTGTTGTTTACTGTAGAGACAATCTCTTTTTAATTGATTATACTTATTGTGCGTTTAAATTACATTAATTATGTAAATCATAATAAAACTCCAACTATCTTATCTATGAGCTTAAGTGGACAACGGCTTTTGTTGACAAATTCTTAACAAAGCCATTTTTTTTCACAATTTGGTCCTCCCTCTACCTACTTCTAACGACCTCAAATATTACCCTGTATAATTAGGTTGACCTTTTTCGAACTTGTTGAAAACACTTCAACTACTACGCCTTATATCTTACTTATCAGTAAGCTGAATCGTCTGGAACCCCATTTTTTGGTCATCAAAGTAGAAAAAAATATAATTTAATTATAAAAGTGAGACACAGTGACTTGTTGTAGCATATTTTTGGATGTATATAAATCGGATAAGTCATTTCTGAAAATAGAAATACCAATAAAAGACAAAAAACACATTGATTTCTATTAACGTTTGTGGTCCAGGCAATTTTCTATATTATTTTACTATAATTTTAACTTACTACAATTTATTAAATAATTAGATTCTTTCTCAAAGAAACAAAAAAATAACGCAAAAAAAAAAAATTTATCAAGAGCAAAATTAAATAATAACTTTGAAAGCGAATCACTTTTACTTCTCTATCTATGACGCAATCCCACACATGAAAGAGGTTTATGTATATAAAATATAACTCCACATCTGACCGTATGTACAAGAGCCCTTAAACAAAGAGGCTCTGGCAGAGAGCCAGGTACAAGTTTAGACGAAAATGAATTGTCGCTTAAATAATTTCAGGAGAGGTAACTTTGTGCTGGAGGCTGTCAGGTAGTCGGCCTGTCCACACACCGCTTTTAGTATTGTATACGTTCCTACACAATTTATTATGGGATGTCTGTGTTTTAGAAGATTAAGTCAAAGAAAAAAAGTGATGTTATACGTAGTTATAGTTTTGTAAAATATTATTTCAGTGATAGTATTCAGTTGCGAATGTCAATATTAAGTCTGATGGTCTAGACAATAAATTGTAATGTTTGAATTGTAATGAATAAAGCTTGACAAAAACATACTTATTATACTGAATCAAGGTTTCTGCATTTGAACAATATTTTAAGGATGGATAATCATAACAACACTAGTAGCATAAATACTTATTCCAAAATTACTTAACCTGTTCACATCTTCTCCATTAATTACTTTTCAAAGTGCTGAGTGTGCAAGGTTTGGTTCAGCGAGCGAGGCAAAAGAAATATCTAAAAGAAAGTTAATAGTTTGTACATATAGACTACCATTTAGCCATAATAGTTCGTAATAACTCGTATATGTCTCCGACAAACCTCCCCCGCAGATCGTTACGCTGTTAATAGCTTTATACCCTCCCAAATCATTAGTTATCTCCGGGTTATGGTGCTATAATGCCTGAGTCATCTACTGAAACATGTTTTGTCCAATCGTAATCAACTGCGTTTAGGGGTCTAATTACTTATAAAATAGAACTTAAGCCCAGCTTAATTAATAGACCGTTAAAGACTCTACAATTAGTTAGGTATTTCGTTTTTAGAGTTTCTTTCCCTGATAGTTAAAATGGAAGCCTACTAAGGCTCTGATGTTTGTCTGTCTGTCCGTCGATCTGTCACCGTTCTGTGCTGTAAATATGTACCATATAGCTTGATAGTTTTGATGTATGTCTGTTGCCGCTATAACAAGAATAATATTAATTAAAATCGTCGTAGGTACAGTCATCAATTAGTTGGGTGACTATTTCATTTTGAAAATTGTATTTCCTTAGCCTAATGTTATGGGAACCTTAGTGTCGCGAGCCGGACTCACACTTGAACGGTTATTCTTAACATTTTTTGTTTTTTTTTTGTCTGGGTTGAGCCTAGTCTATGAGGATCATAAAGATAGCTTTGATAAGTAACATGCTTGCTTGCCTACGTAGCAAGACTTCTCACAATATCAATATCGTCAATTATGGAAATGGATACATTGTCGAAGTGCCTTGAAGTCGATGCGAGCTAGTACTCTATAGTTGTGTAAATGTGTAACCTAGGTGTCACAATAAGAACTGTATCACATAGCTCTTTATGTGTATGGAAACTATTATCTCAATAGTCAAACAATTTGGTATCTACTTATAGTAAAAACAAAAATACGTTAAAAACCAAAAGCTACACAAGTTTGTCTCAACAATGAAAAGAATCACTAAAAAAGTTTTCTACAAAATTTTCTTTTACCGTCACCATAAAATAAAACTCCATAAAAATGTTTTCATAACCTTCTGAATAAGTGACACACGGTTATTTGTTTAAATTTTCCAGCTGTTTAAGACTCTTTACTTTGCATGGCAACTGATTGACGATGATTATTCTATTTCCCTTACTCACAGCATATTTTTTTTAATCTTACTCCCATTAGTTTAAAAGCCTTCATTAATATTCAAGATCTTGCGACACGTATTTTAAAACCCGTTGAATTTAGGACGGGGGATCAGTCGGCTGTTTCAAAAAGAGGAAATAAATGGTAAAAAATATACTCTGAGACAACATGAAATAATTCTAAACTTTCCACTTAAAGTCGAAATAAAAAATATAATATCGAACTCACCAGATTCTAAAGAACATACGTATATAAAAAAAAAATTCTTAACCAAACTTGGTTAGACGTAGGATTTCAAACATTCAATTTATATCGTGGGAATCAATCTCGCCATTCTCTGCTTGCATAGTTGGTCACTATACCAAAGGGAAACAGCGGTAAATTTGAGTAAATACATCTCACCGTACCGTTCGCAGTAAAACAATTTAATTTCGCGAACAGAGCTTGAAAATATATCGACCTTTACGAAATGTAATACTCAAAATTGTTAATTATAACTTCTGAAGAAAACCGTACTTGGATTTCTCGAGTGTTCTCATCTTCTCATTGCTGACCGTAGGGAACATTTTTGTTTTGTTGTTCTCAATCCCATTACATTTCGTCTACCTTCCTCAGATAAAGGTACGACGATTTATTGAGTGTCACAGTACACACAGACACTTACAAATGATCGTTGCTTGTTACCGTTTGTCCTATTTGTTTAGGTAAAGTAGGTAAGCAACACTAGTGTGCGCCGTATAGCCTAGGGAAATAGAATCTGGAGCAATCCCTATGTAGTTGCAGAATACATTTGATTTAAAATTCACGATGTCACAATAAAAGTAAATATGTAGTTGCAACAGCGTCGTTTTTTTAAACCTTCAAAAATATTTATAAAAATGCATTTTTTTCTTTTCTTTTTTTATCGAAACTAAATGCACAAACGCTTCAAACAATCCCGAATATAAAATCAGAACGTCAAAAACAACTCAAGCGCTGTATGCGTGGGATCCGGTGACATCACTTAACCAATCACATCCGTAATTAGGTCAGATGGTAATCATTCGTCGCGGAATGAAGACGTCTTGTTGATAATGAACTTGAAAAGTGGAACGGGGGTGTGTCTTGCAGGCTGCAAGCTCCCAAGGCCGTCCCACCGCATAGCATTGTATTACCCACATCGATTTATCGAGCGGCGCGCGCCGGCCTCTTCGTCGCCTCCCGTCCCCCTGCCACCTCTTTTCCCACTATAAGGCAGCAGACACACAGCTGGGCGACCGCGGATAACATTAATCCGGTACGTTAAGACGTTTTCATTTTATAAAGCTTTTTATAAGCGAGAACTATTGTATTGCGCCTTTTATGTAGAGTTTATGCTTTTAGACGTGTCTGATTTGATAGGGAAGTTTTCTTAGAATTGTTTTTATACTTTCAGGTATTTTATAATGTAATGTAAAACTTGAGATACTGTGTATAGAAAGTGATAAGCTTCGAATATAACTTATGAAATAATTAAAAAAGAAGTATAAATAAATTATTGATAAATTAATTCGTTTATTTGTTATTTATTTTAACACATGGCAAGACAAGACAAGTATTTTCTGTAGAGACAATATATTCAGTGACAAACTATCGATTTTTTTACACACAAAAAATAGACGTTAAGTTAATTCAGGTGAATTTCCTAATTAAGTTGTATTTTTATTTTCTTTCATTTTTCATTTCTTCCAATCTTTTATTTACATTAAAAGCTGCAAAAGTAATTAATAAAAGAAAGAAAATAAGCAAAAGAAAAATAAGCCTGGATAAAAGTACGCAAGAGATATTCTCAAAACGGATTACGGGAACTTTTAGGGAAAAAGTGAAGCACCAAACTGAAAGTCAACACTGAATAATGAGCTCGTTCATTCCGCGACTCTGAAAAAATATTTGGGAGGCCCTACTTGTTTCTGAGTTCACGAGGACCAACTTTAAATGGAATTATAATACTTGTTTAATAAAATCACGACAACGACAAGTAAAATAACTGAAAATCTTTTTTTTTTCGAATGTGATATTAAAAAAAATAACTCAAGTAGAGTTTGGCTTTACCTTATAACTATCACGAACAACGTTCTATTCGGTTCAGATTTCCAATTTGTAAACTAATACCAAAATGTACTGAAAATCCACGTAATAATGCACTGCGCTTAAAGTTTCATGACGGTAATAACAGCGGACGTTTATTCACAAGAGGTCTCATAACTCGCCCCTTCTGGGCCCGAAAATTTAACAGTGTTCTATCGTAATGTATTATACGTTGGCGACATATTGTCATTTGGTATACTCGATGTATGTATGTCGCGATGTTCGAGCCTGAACTTCGTTAGATGACACTACACTCTGCATACAGAATTGTGTAAGTTAATTTAGAGCAGGACTCGTCTCCTGGGATGTTTGCTACTGATCTCGACAAACGTAGTCTGATATGCGCTTCATACTATGTAGTTACCGAGTACATGATACACGAACGGTAACAGCTCTATCTGGGACAGTCGCAACAAAGTAAAAGAGAATTGCTGCTAAAGCAAATTCGACAGTAAAAGTGTAACAGGTTTAGTTTCCTCAATTCGTACATAAAATCGTTTATTTTCTCTGAATAAAAAAAGTGTAACGCTCGCGTTCGAGGTCGGGCCTATCAGCTGATCTGGGATCCACACCGATCACATGATCATTTATTCATTGTACGTTCAGTTCGACGCCATCAGATTTACACACGTTGGAGTACCCAACACTAATATTCATATTTAAACGAATCGTAATGTTAAAAGATAACTTGGTCATAAAACCACGTAAATCGATTTGATTAACCAGGGCGATTATATGAAACATTCGTTACCAGAAAATACTCAAACATTTGTTATTTAAAGTCGATACAATAATGTAAATGTTGATACTAGGTATATACCATTGTTTCGCAATAAAAGAAATGAACATGAAAAGCCTTCCTAAGAGAAAGGCGATGACAAGATTATTGATTGCGAACAGGTAGAGACACAAACTTTTCGGGAAACTCGTTCTTTTTGTACATAATTTCTGTCTTAAATCCAATAAGGTGGTTTTCTTCCGTCCCCACACGCTATCGTCGGTAAATTGCCTTACAAGTTTACGTGTGCTTTGTATTCAGCTCAATAGTAAATAAATAGTGTTAGAATTTCGTCGAAATTGAAAACTTACGCTTAGCTGCCGGCAACCGCCGAAATACAAATTGTTTTCCGTGATAAATTGTTGCGCTTGCATTTGTTTTATTAATTGTTCTAAAAAGTTTGTTGGGTAACAAATGAATTACGGTTCTGAAGTGCTGAAGCATTATTTGTAGGTACCTAAGAGCGTACCGGGCACTAGAAGCAAGATGACCCAATCTGCTGTGAAGACCGTTAATCGGGTTAAAAGATTATCCTGTTAGGACTGTTACCGGTATATTTGATCAACCTCGATACAGATTGATCCTATTCTACACAGATTGCTTGTTTAGAATATAGTTCCTATGTGGACGGCAAAGCGCTTCAAAGCATATTTGCTTTAAAGTGCATCTGCTATAATATTGATTTTTCAAGTGAGTGACTATCGAATATCGCATGAAATGTGCTGTACAAGTATTTGAACGATTGAATCATATTAAGATAAATTATTTGAACACTTTTTAGATTGATTCGGAGTCCACACTATCATTTTATGTTGTGTACGTTGCGTACACAGAATCAATGTGTCTCTAGTTTATGAATTGACTAGGACGTGTTCTTCGCTCTCTTCATAAAAAAAAAAAAGCTTGTAAAACATTATAAACCGTCATCGAAAACAAAACTGCAACGTATTTAAAAACTCAATAAAACATCGTTCTTCGGTATCAAGTTCAATGACCGAAACATAATACATTAAAATCTAAGAAAACGATCTTAGTTATTTTTCTTATTAAATACGAAGTCTCTTTGTTTACAAATTGCTGAAGCTTGAAGTATTTGTTTTCCTTTTAATTTTGCTCTTCGCTGAAACGAAGGTTAAAAGCACAACAGTCTTAATGATTCCTGTTATTAAAATTTTCTTATTCAGCGATTTTCTGATAAAAAATACTATTATACGTATTGTTTTTCGAATATTTTGACTTGGACTTTAATAAGAACGGCCTCATATAATTGTTATGTAAGATGTAGGTAGTACTTCTAAGAACAAACATCTAAGTTTCTGTTTATTGCCAGACTTGATAAGAAATATTTCAATTTACTTGTACAATTGCTCAAAATTGCATTACAAAGTAATTTACCTAATGGCTAAAATTACAGATAAAACACAGCGTCTAAATCACCTGTCAAATCTCAATAAGAAAACCCATGTCAGCGTTACAAAAAGGTCGCATTCAATTTAAAACCTCATTACATGCGGCGACAATAAAAATCAGCATGTAACAAATATTATTACCGGCCGTTATTTTCACTTGGCGCGGTGTACCCGAAGCCAACGGTTATGCGTCCCCCGCGACCGATCCGGGCGGCCGATGAAATAATGATCAGACGATCGGCACCTAGATCAGCGGGCAACAGCCACATTACAGCGATCCTAAAGTAAAATCTTCCCGTTGTGCAAAAGAGACCCTGCTCTAACATTGTGTAGTGTCATCTCGCTTCCACAACTGCAACAGTCTTCACTTTATAATGTATTGGTAGGCCCTCAGAATTGAAAATAACCCTCTATTGGCTATCTGTTGAATGTTGTAACTATGTGCCAGATTTGATACGGCACTTAAGCTTTTCATTTTATATTCTTCGTGTAAAACCACTATTATTAATACGATAAAATCTGTATTACACCGTGAAAAAGTTTGTTCAATTTCCATTTATTTCTAATGTTTTTTGGTATGTGGAGTAAACACGCATTTCACACATTTTGTGCTTCGAATCTAAATTAAAGCGATAACTGCTTTTTTATTCATTTGAAGTTGATTTAAAATTGTGACCAATCAATCGAATGAAGAGACAGCCCAGGTTTTAAATTATGTCTAGGCGAAAAAAGACTTGTTGATAAACTTCCGTATAAAATTTGCTGGAATATGATAAAGTGTGGATCTATTCCGCGTCGTCACACTGAAAGCGACTCACAAACGAGCGTCAAAATGTTTAAATGACCTTAATACGTGACCTACTCGGTCAAGGTCATGAGATTCGATTAAGCGATCTTATTTAATATTCTTGAACCACTCTAACAAGACACATTAATTTTAGTTTCTAATCTTATGCTACTACAATTTACGGTGTTTTTGAGTTGTTATAGATAGTTTGTAGTATTATTTAAAAAAGAAATTGTTTTGGCTGAATTTCTGGGATATTCTGGATGATCTACACTTGCTTATAAAACAATATCGTTGCAAAATTAACCCTTATTGCTTTGACACAAAAATGTTGAAGGGTCAGTCCCCACTGACATACCAGCGGCACACAGTAGCTGGAAGGCTTCGGGACGCCCTGCGGCTTTTCTCTAATCTTTTTACTCACGTAGATTAGATTCAAAATCGTTTGTCATTTTTAATTGTGACGCATATAGACGCTACCGGCCCCTGCTCTTGTTATACAAAAACATATAGGTTACAAATATTGGAAAGTCTCTTTCATATAAAATAAAACAAATGAAGATTTTATTACATTGTATGCCAGTATCATCGCGTTTAGTGGCCGTAACATTATCTGATTCTGTTATTCTCTCTATGCATATACTTAAAATGGAACACATAAACAGTATTTTATGGCTTCTCTCACTCTAGAGTCGCAGTTACGACAGTCAACACGTAATTACGACCAAATCTTAATCTGTGAAGTTGTTAGTACAGATTTTATGACGTAATTTGAATATGTTGTGCAACTCTATTCTGTTACTGATTATAAAGTATACATATAGTTTGTTTCCTTTGAATTAAAACAATGTGACAGCGATATATTAAAACAAGATCATTTAATGTTAAAAAAAACTATTGTAATATAAAGGTATATTTTCATGTTATGTAAAGCTTTCTTATAGATTTTCTGCATTTCTTTCACTACTTCTTACTTCTGCTTCAAATCGTTAACATCTTCCACATTTACTGATTGAAACTTGGTTTGTATGTAATTCTTTAAAGTTTATTAGAGTCTACCGAGCGTCATAGCGCCCGCCCTCGCATGTAGCACCATTACGTTCACAATCCACTCACCGTACATTTGATTGTGATTGATTTACCATTTTCACGACACGAGTATTTTTTTTTATTCAGAATCAGCTAATGGATTCAAGTTAGCACGCCACGTTTCGCGATCCATCTTCGAATGCCAGTGACTTTGATCATTTGATTAGCCTGTTCATTGGGCATAGATTTTCTTAAAGAACCGCTCGTGGCAATGTCGCTTTATAAGGGAAATAATGTAGAGTGCAGTTCTTATGATTGCTTTTCCTTAATGTTTGCCGTCACAGATCACATAAGTTTTAAGTACATTTTTATGGAAATGTTTGTAAGGGACTTGATTATATCTGGCAGTGAGGCAGTCTACATACTTATATTGCTGTAGAGCAACTTTCTTATGCTCTCTCTTCTGCTTACCTTTACAAGTAACGCAGGTTTGATAATCACTCAACGTCGTACACACGTCTAGGTGAAGATTTTACAAAGGAATCTCACTGAAACGCTATCGTACATTGAAATTTCAAAGCATGGATTGTAAAAATATCTGGGAGCAAGTATATTCTAAAAAGGAATCAATATCTCCAGCGCTCTGCATTTGAATGACGTAACGCCATCATTGGGGGCTCTAAATGTATTGACGATATATTCTCTTTAGGTAAAATTAAATATCCAACCACAACGTTTACCATTTGTTTTTGTCGAATGTTTGAGGTTTCATTATCGATTCGCGTGTTGCTTTATAATATGTTGTACGAGTATCTCGCTGTGTAATTTAATTACATTGTTAGATTTTGTACTAAAATACTAGCCCTTTTTTATTCAGCTTGTATATGTAATTGTTATCGTTACCACGTTCAAATAGTTTTTGTACTTAATAATAACTGTCGGGATACTTCAAAATATTTTAATGTATGATACATATTTTGTTATTAGTTGTTTTTGTCTTGAAAAACCGGTTGGACTGGTAGCCGACCCCAACATAGTTGGGAAAAGGCTAGGCCAATGATGAAAATTATGTCTTGAATTTATTTGAAGCTTTTTAAATGAAGATTAAAGTCTCTGTCATATTTACAATGAAGGTAATAATATTAGGAGCCGAAAAACAGGATTAAGAACTGACAAAGTCAATAAATCTCAAAGTGTTTTGACATTTGGCGGCCTACCGCTTTTCAAAATAAGAATTGTGGAAATGGCAAAGGTTCACTATATAATGCGTGAAGGTTCGTCTCGTTTCCATAACTTTGTAAACACCCAAGGAAAGAGTTGAAAAGCTATAGTGTATATTAGAATATTGACTTACAATACAATTCTAAGAATACACCCTAACTGTATTTTAGCCAAGTCTTGAAAAGTAAGAGCACCCTTCAATCTCAGCTCGTTGTACAAATTGAAGGACGGACGAATTTCTCAGGAAATAAATACACAGATAATCGGAAAACAATTCTTTGGTGGAATTCTTGTTAACGTGACGACAATGGGACAGCTATAAGTTTATCCTTAAACCTATCACACAACTCGTAGACAGGAACTAATGTCATGAACAAATTCTTTGGAAGAAATGTTATTCCAATTTAGTTGAACATAGGAGCATTTTGTTATGGGAGCGGTCGAGTTATAAAACGAGCCACCTTGTCTAGTGACGTCTCTACAATCGTTAACACTGATTAAATCGGTCATATTGTATATAGCAATAACAATACTGAGACACATACCAAAAAAAACTGTAATTTCCATAAATTTTGACTTTTTCTCATCGTCAACGATCGAAGAATTTTTGACAATTTATTTTCGGCCCGTTCTTTCTTTACACTTTTTTGCTCTAACTGAAATTCAAAACCTAAAATTACGTTAGCTCTATAATTACATTATCAAATTACGTAAGCTACAAGTTAATCTAAAAGTCACAGATAATAAGAACACTTCAAGCTATAAAATTAATCATTTTAGTTTTATAATATCACCGTAATAAGTAACATTTTCTTGTTACCCTACACCGTTGGTATCGACTAATTAATTAATCTCCACGCTACCGTTAACGCTGTAAACGATACGCAATTTTAATGGTGCTAGTAATTTTGTTTAATTAACACCGGAATACCTATAATGCCATAGGAATCTAAATTACCTGGTAATCAAAGAATGTTATCAGTATTGTAATCTTTCGAACAAAAAATGATTGATGATTGTTTAAGGTTGAAACTTTATTGTGTTTTATTTAAAATTTGCGAAAAGCAGTATGTGTGTTATAGCTAATTTTATTTTATTTGGTTGGCCAAGCGAGATATCGTCGTCGCTTTGAAAGACAGGAGAAGTAACGAAGCAAATTATTATATACAATTTATTTTATCTACCGACTTGCTGATCCAGCTAACTGAAAACACTTTTGTATTGTGCTAAATAGCGTTATTATATGATGCAAAGAAGTAAAGGAAAAACAGAATTATGTGATATAAAATACGATTTTATACGTTGGACATAGCACTCGATCATCGCACAGACAGTACAGTCAACATCAAAAGTAAATTTAAATTTTAGTGATTCATCAATCACTTTTGGATATTATTTTTGTCAGAAAATACAAAGGAATGCAGGTATTAAAAATTAACTAATATAAACTACGTTTTAAAATGGATTTGCTTTAATATGGATTTCTGTTAGTGATTGTACCTTAATTTTAGTGTTCATAATTTATTCAATGTTATCATTCAGGTCACCCGCCACCAATTTGATATTTTCCCAATTTATTGGTAAATTTCGTTTAGATAATTAAGTTTGTTGACTATAAAAGTACCTATTATACTCGTACTAGCTAGGTGAAATGTCGTCCTTGTTGAATTTGGTTTCCATGACAAAGCAGCATTTTTAATGCGACACGATACTTGGCATATTTTATTAACAATAAAAGTAAAAACTACGGTCTGAAAGACACTATCCACTTTACTAATAATAATATATTTTCTTTTATTTTTCAGGTACGACCTCAACAGAATATCGAGTGGCACTAGAAATGTGTTTCAATAAGTATCTCATAAAGCTGGCGGACTACTTCAGATTGTACTCTGACACATCTCGTTAATACCAGTGTGAATATAAAAACATTCAAAATGATCAGCAACACGAAGATTGTGTTCACCAAACTCCTGCTGTGGTACTTCGTGTCTGGTGCGTGGGGACGGTCGTGGGCGAATCATCACGACACAACGACATCTACCACTCAGACCACGCCAACCACCAGCCCGGCGCCAAAGAACTTCCACAATGACCCGCTCATCGTCGAGACTAAGAGCGGCCTCGTCAAAGGTTATGCGAAAACAGTTATGGGCCGAGAGGTACACATTTTCACAGGCATACCGTTTGCCAAGCCACCTCTAGGACCGTTAAGATTCCGCAAACCGGTACCCATCGATCCATGGCACGGAGTACTTGAAGCCACAGCGATGCCAAACAGCTGTTACCAAGAACGGTATGAATATTTCCCTGGGTTCGAAGGGGAAGAAATGTGGAATCCAAACACAAACATATCAGAGGACTGTCTGTATCTAAACATTTGGGTTCCTCAACACTTACGGGTACGCCATCATCAAGATAAACCTCTCGCGGAAAGGCCAAAAGTACCAATCCTTGTGTGGATTTACGGCGGAGGCTACATGAGTGGTACGGCAACACTCGACCTATATAAAGCGGACATAATGGCTTCTTCCAGTGATGTTATAGTAGCATCCATGCAGTATAGAGTTGGTGCGTTTGGATTTTTATACTTGAATAAATATTTTTCACCGGGAAGCGAAGAAGCTCCGGGAAATATGGGTTTATGGGATCAACAGCTTGCGATTCGTTGGATAAAGGATAATGCTCGTGCTTTTGGTGGGGATCCTGAGTTGATAACATTATTTGGAGAGTCAGCTGGTGGTGGAAGCGTAAGCCTTCACATGCTATCACCAGAGATGAAGGGCTTGTTCAAAAGAGGTATTCTGCAATCAGGGACATTGAATGCTCCATGGAGTTGGATGACGGGAGAACGGGCACAAGTCATTGGAACAGTTTTGGTTGATGATTGTAATTGTAACAGTAGTCTCCTAGCTGCGGACCCGAGCTTAGTAATGGACTGCATGCGCGGAGTTGATGCCAAAACTATATCAGTACAGCAATGGAATTCTTATACCGGTATATTGGGATTCCCGTCAGCGCCGACAGTCGACGGCGTGTTTTTGCCCAAAGATCCCGACACAATGATGAAGGAAGGCAATTTTCATAATACCGAAGTACTTCTGGGAAGCAATCAAGACGAAGGTAAGTTTTTGTTGTTCATGACATTATTTCTACAAGGGCTCTTAGAACCACGTCCGAGAGATGAGTCGCTACCATTATTGCCCTGAAATTAATTTGAGATTAAAACATCATTTTATATAGCCAGTTTTTAATATTAATAAGGAGAATATTGACTGAAAGTTTAAACATGTTAGTGCTGGAGTATTTTACACAAAGTAATAACACAGAGTGGTTTTCAACCTGTTTGTGACAAGTAAACAGAAGAATCGATTTATCTGATTGACATTAAAATTTTACTTTCGTGTAACAGAGCCTAGCATATTTGAAATCAAATATTGATAGTAAATTGGCTTCATCAGTTTAAGTGAAAAGGATTTTCATGATAAAATATTTACATATTTTTTAATATTGTAATCTAAAGATTCCCTTGGCTACTACAGATTAATTACAGATCAAATATGTTTATCTTTATATAACTGAATGGACACTCCACTAATGTAATTGTATTTGGTGGTTTTAGTAATTTTTAAATGGGATACTTGGAATTTATATGCCTCAGCCTATTTATCATAATTCGATCAAAGAATTAAATGAAAATCTTTTCACAAAGTTGGCAACTGGTCGTAATATATACCATAATATATATACAACACCAAGTTAAGGAAACCGAAGATTTCGCGTGCCACAACCCTCACGTGTGACATTATGACTTTTATAAAAGTAGTAAAAATGTTTGTCATGTCTCTATAAATCGTATTCTGTATGACAGTTGACATGCCAGACACATTCAGAAAGCAAATGAGTAAAAAGCTTATTACGTACGACTTATCAATATTTGGTGTGGAGCGTGGAATCCGAGGTCGTTTGTATCTGCGAGTTCTTTACATCGGGTATGTAGTGGCGGGGCGACGCGCCTGCGCAAATCTATGTAGACACAACAACAACACGCTGTGGGTTTTAGCCGTGCAGGTCGTACTACCAAGTACTACAGACTCGCCCACGTAGAGGCGCCGCCCGAGCCGCCCCCTGCCACCCCCTACGTACTGTTGCCACGCACCCCCCGCTAGAGGAACGTCTCCACGTTCAACTAAGGACAACTTACAGAAAATGAGATATTTTATTGCCACCTGGAGCTCTGTCTTAAACCAGTCGAACAAATCTCGAGACTTTTGTAAATTTGCTTTTTATTGGACTGCCTCCTTGCCTTTGCGGTTTCGGAGAATTTGTTTTGTTTTAAAGTGCACTTTATTTGAATTAACTCAATTAGCTTCAAGCTTCGGAAAAATTTATCTTGACATTCTTGGCAGCAAATTCATATAATACAAGATTAAGAAGAACTCAATATTAAAGACTAAGAATATTGTTATTATGTTCAACAATATAAATGTCTCATTAAATTTAATATCTGACAGTCCCCTGAAATATAATTACGCTATTAAACAAAGTGGAACATTACATTACATAAAGAAATAAAATGTGATCAAAAGTTTTACGAATACTACAATTACAAGGGAATTCCATTTACGAATAAAATATCGTACTCTCTTATTTACTATTTCGTTGAATAATCGAAGGCTTGATCGAATAACAAACCTTGATTAATATTCAAATACCGACGATTTGCTTAAATGATTCAAATAATGGAATTCGTGATAAGGTAAATACAGATAGTTAAGTTTATTCCACAAAATTCTTTACTACATTTATTTGGATAAAAAGTGCTAAATGAGGTTATGTTAGCTGGTTTTCAGACGTGAATTCCGTTCACAAAGTGTGACTCCAAGAAAAACAAGCCTTTATTTACCTAGACTTGTATAACATTAGTATGACTGACCTTGGAAAAGTCGTTCTTATTTTTTCATAATTTTGTTCAAAAATTCTAACGATTAAAAATATTCGTAACAAATAATTGACTCTTAAACATTTTGCATTTTTATGTTATATCTCAGAGAAATAAGGAAGAATTAAACGCAGGTACGGTTGGCACGTGTAGATTCTTACCCCTTCAAGAAAAAAAAACATGAAATAAGAATCCTAGCAAGCAATTTTCCGTTCGTTATAAAGTCCGCCGAGAACAAGATAATTGGATTTCAACCGTGCATCTTGACTGAGCTCCGCTTTACTCGCACAGTTGACCAGCTTTAGTACACGCTCCTTTAAACAAAACTACATAGCATAAAAACTATAGAGCAAGGAAAATTTACTGATCTTATCACAGAATTTTTTATTAAGTATGGAAAAACACTTGCCATAAAAAGTGTAGATTAAAAAAATGGAGGGAGGCCACTATCCAGCAGTAGGACAAAAAAAAAATGATTCAAGGAACAGAGAGGTTCAAAACAAGAAGAAAGGATAGTTAGGTAGGTTTGTGCGAGTAATACAAAGTTATGTAGGCCAACAAGAAAAGCCTTAAGCGTAATAAGAGTATTAAACACTCTTTTAACAATATCCAGCTGTAGAAGAGTTCACTGTTTTCTTATTTGGATTGCGTGTACTAAGACATTTTAAAACCGATCACGTATGAAGCCAGACTTGAACTTTGACGAACCCGTCTTATCAAAGCAAAAGATATAATAAAACATATTTCTTTCGCAACTTTCTTTTTCATATTTCTTCAAAGAAAATTACTTCGTATTTATTTTGAAGCAGACTGACTAATCTCATTTTGCACTGGATTTAAAAACAATCAATTTGAAGTTCATTTGGGATTTGGAATTAAATTAATCAGAAGAGAAATTACCAAGATTTCTCTCCCTTACATTTCATTCCAGAGAGTGCCTCTCTTGTAAAGGAGCTTTTTCCTCTGCTTTGCCAATATATTCATACGAATCTTCATCCATCATAAGTTTAAACCCATGGAATATTTAATACCTTACTCGTCTCTGAGTATCACTGGGAGTGACTTGAGAACGTTTGAGTGCTTTTTGACTTAGTTACGACTCGATTTTACGATTTAGCTTGTCTTGATTCGTTGAATTTCGATCTCAATTTCAATGATACGGTTTAGCTGTATCGTTATTAGTGTAATATTGTTCGTTGATTAGCAGTCTTCAGTTCTTCAGAAAAATGTATGTCAAGTGTTGATACGTATCAATTTTAGAATACCAAAAAAAGGGATACTTTTTTGTTAATAACTCTTAACAAAACCAAGTTTGGATTCTATGTAACATAGTTCTTGCAATATCGAACCGTCTGTTACAAAACTATTTACCTTTAGCAGTACTTGCTAGTTCAAATAATTGCGATCGATAGCAATGGTATTATTGCCCGCTGAAGTAGAATAAGTTCTCTTTACAACTGACTGCGATGGACTTTTCCGAGAAAAAGTAATGAAATTTAAGAGGAGCTTATAAGATGGTACTTGTGTTACTGATAGTGAAGGTTCTTTGAAAAGTATTTTTTAATATAATACGAAACGTATTGTGTGGTTTTGATTTATAAAATGACTTTTAAATTTCCATGAATTATAAAAGTTTATAAAAACTGAAAAAAAAACATGTTTCGGCAAAAGGCATAAAAATCACATCTAAAATCAAGTGAGAAACGTGTAAACACGGAAACATTTTCCATAAATTGCAAACCTATCCCAGCTTACTAAGCTAACACAGTAAAATATTCAAAGGCACATAAATCAGGGCAGAAAACGTGAAATCATATTTATCAAGTTCAAGGAAATGCAATGCACGATGTTATGCAATAGGGGCCGTATTTACTAACGTAGTCGCCTCGTATACGAGTGCTAGGGATATTGCAACAGACACGTTTGAAGCCTTCAAAGGATTTTCTTGTATTTTCACCACTTGAATCCTAAAAGCTAGACTTTACGGATTCGAAAATAGTAAAATTGCATGAATATGAGTTCTGTTATGATGTTATATTTCCCATAGATATAATTTATTTGACATGCTGAAGATTTTGAATCAGTCCTTTTAAGATAGCGCTTTTGTCTGCAATATTTTTCATCTTTGCAGTTTTCGTATTGTTTCATATATATTCATCGAAAAATAGTGATTGACTAAATTAGTAAACGTTACTTTGTAGACTTTTTAAAGAATAAATGTTTTTCGTTGAAAATGTAAAGAAAAAAGTTGGTTATGAAATTATTTGATTAGCTGAGGGAATGTGTGCAAATATTTTCCTTTGAAATAAAAATTGTACAATAAGGCGTTTTCTAGAAACATTTCACCCTCGGTGCCCACTTCAACTTGACCTTGACCGTACAAACGTGGATTGCGAAGTTCCAATGTCACGAGCTCTAGGTATGAAATGGCGGCCATTTTTACGCGATTATAGCGTGTGTAATACATAAATCATATAATAACGCGATAAACGCTTAAAGTTAACTTGCTCAAGGTATTCGTCGACTTTTCTTAATTCTCATGACTTAATTTCCCCTCATATTGTTTGCTTTTCTTATGTAATTGTGGATATGAAAGCTTAAACGTGTATTTGTAACTCAATTTAGGGTAATTTTTGAATAAATTTAGGTGAAATTGGGAAGGTAAAATGTATCCTTGATTTGCATATTCGCTCGGTGTGGAAAGTTCGAAACAGGTATGTGTAAATTTGTAAAATTAAAAAGCAAAATTTTACGGGTATTATAACCGCTCATGTTTACGATTTATCAATAGGCTTAATGGTTTACAATATCAAATTATTTAGATAAGTACCTACCATTTTATCGGCAAATCAACTTCCAACATTTGAAAAGGCAATAAAAGCCTTGATTTTTTTACCTTTTCTACCTACTTCAATTTCTTTGACAAACTAAAGCGTTCAATTTGCGTTGGAAGGAATTAAGTAAACAGATTTCCTGTTCCTGGAATCCTAAGGGTATTTATCAAGAAAGAGACAGTACCCTTGACCCCTGAGAATATTCTTTGAAACCAATAAAATTTAAAAGAAAACAGAATCAAAAAAAAATTGAGAAAATTTGTAACAAAACTGGACTGTATGAACTCTTTGAGAACTAACAGTAAATATTAAAGTAGAAATTCAAAAATCTCTCTCGTAAAATAAATATTAGTGATTTTACTATAAACACAGTATTATTATAAATTCAAGAACCTTAATTTCAATGTTTGTTGTAAAAGAATGTTCTCAATTCGTTGAAAATATTTTACTATTCAGCTTACATATTTTTTGCCTTTTTAAAGTATTTTTCTGTGCTTAAATCTCACCAACCAATATGTCTTTGAAGATCTTTTATAAAAAGATAATAACACAATACAAAAAGAGTCGGGATGAGAACACGGTGGCGAGATGACATTGATCGATCCGTACCGGATTGTTGTGAAACGGCTCAGAACACAATAACTTGGAATCAGTTCGGAAAACTTTTATTACATTGAGAGAACAGAAAAGAGTTTATTAAAAAATATGTTTTCTATACGGGAGGACTTTTTTTGTAAATCTGACCCCGCAAAAAACCTGGACTTCATAAGAGAACGCTAAAGATATCATGAAACTGAAAATGCAATACGGCCCATATTAACAATTTTGTTTTTTTTTAACAAAGTTAATTGGTTCGCCGTAATTCATTGTTTATCTAAAGGCATTTTTTTTTCATCGGTTCTTTTAAGACGTTTACGGGAAAAATGAGTATAAAGATTATAATATAATTCGAAGTAATATCACATTTACCGAGAGTCTCTTTGGTACATCCTTAGCAACCCTATATCTCTTTTGGTCGAGTTACCTTTAATCTTTCGTCTCAACAACTTTTAACTTAGAAAGTGGCATGTACGAGTTTGGATTTCGTAGGTTTTTTACCCATTTACATATAGTAAGTAAAATCAAAGGTACCTTTTCTCAAAAATGATTCTTAAATTCGTAAACATAAATGAAAAGAAACAAGGACTTTTAAAAGGTATATTGTTCAATCTGAGAATGACTGCTCATTATAAAATGGTAATTACCTACAATGTGAAAACCACTTACCCACTTGCCTTTGGTGTGAGATTGTAAACTCTACATGAGGTTTTCGACGTTGTATTGAGATTGCTAGGTGTAGATGACGTGTGGTTTTACAGCCACCACGCATTCAGCGGTACGTCCGAAATCACTTTGACGTTCAAAGGGATTTCGTATTGGATTTCCAATGGAATCTGTACTGGTAATAATATTTTGGGTAAAGGATTTTCGAGTATGGGAATTTAATTGAATAATAATATCAATAATAAATTAAAAGAGAAGCTACGTGATTCAAAATATTTTTTGGTTATCTGGATGTGGAGAAAAAGGCAAAAGCAAGTACAGAATCTTCGATATGTTTTAATGAAATAAGAGAAAATTGGGATCCTCATACCAACTCCCTATTTCGTTGAATCCAATTGAAAAAACCAAACAAAACAACCGCTGCTACTCTAGTATACATAAAATGGCTAGAATTAAGGACATTAATCAGCAAGCTTAAACTCTGCGTGTCGCTAATTTCACGCTAATCAGGTCACATTTCCGAACGACATCCTCGTTCTGAAACTTGGAATGTCTGTAAGCGGTGTCGATAGAATGAAAAACAATAAGAGTTTTTTTGCTTTTTTTGTTTAAATACTTTTGGAATAAAGGTTTTTTTATTTTGATTTTTGTGCCGTAATTCATTTGTAATTTATTGTAGGTACACGAAATTTACAAAAATTATTTAAGGTCCGTGGTAATAAATAATAAATAAATAGGTTTTGTACGTAGTCTGAATAAGAGAAAAAAGTATGTAAATAAAAAATGGGTATGTTTATTTAAATACCAAAAAAAAAATGTACAGTATTAAGGTTAAATCAGGGATATGTTATGTCATTTTAACATAACAACTAGGATTCTCAATATGAAGTCATCATTACAATAAGTCAAGTCAATGACCTATCACCCCGAAAACAAAAACGTAGCGAAACTCTATTCAAAACAATGACTAATTCACATAACAAGCTCCTTGTATTTTCGTTTATCAGTAACAAGGTTTTCCGGTTTGTTGGCTTTCCTCTGTAGTTCGGCATAGTTCGTTAGTTCCTCCGACACTGTGATAACCTTATTTCGCTGTTTATTAGTTTCTGGCGACGTTGTCTTGATTCTAATATTATTATTCGTCGTCACTTACATATCGACCCATTTTTAATTGACGTGACCCAAGGCCCTGCAATCATCGCTCATTGAAAATTCAAAAGGCTTTGTTTAGTCGCTTTAGAATGAAAGGCTTTTGCGTCAGTATAACGATCTTTTATCTTCAAGGGTGGTAGATTTATAGGGTACATAATAATGGTAATTGTTACACAATTAAAATGTTCAATGTTTTTCAATTTGGGTGATGGTAAAATTTGATGAAAACAAAAATTTGGCAATTAATTTAAAAGTTTTCATCATCAATTAAAATTTATGCATTGCACAATTATAATTTTAGCAATGAAAATTTATCATTCAAATAAACAGCAAAAAACGATATAATTTGTCAAAAAGAACAAATCACAACATTTAGAGGGCATAATAAAAACATTCTATAGGAATTACCTGCATAGTATCCAAAATTACAACTAACTAGGCAGAAAAAAAAAAATTACTTTATGCATTAATCAAACGCGATGAAGGCCAACGTTTAACTGGGCTACCTTGCCAATTGCTTGTTCATGCCACGGCAGAAAAAGTTAACAAGCTCACAAAGAGTCTGACTACCCTTTATGCACTGACCAAACGGTCCACCGTTACAGACCTATTAATTATGACCGCTCTTGTATACAGATTTAAATAAATAAATGAAACTGTTACATCGATTTGCCATTAATATGTAATATCTCATGTTACTTTATTATGTATGCTATTGATACATGACCTGGAAATATGATCTCGTTTTCATGTTTTAATCAATTGCAGGTAAATTGTTGCGTCGTTGATGTTCACTTGTTGTCTAATCGGTACTCTAATTTAAACTATATTAGCTTAGTAAATATTTAAAGTGTCAAGATTTTACCTGCATTTCCAAAAATAATATGCTGACAAAATAATATGATGAAAATTATGATGAAAATTTGTATAGCTTTATTTATAGGTTACGATTTTCTGAGAAATTTTGTTCATTTCCATGTTTTGAGGCTATATTTAAAATATGACTGTCAGTGAAAACGCGTATGAAAATTGTTGGGATAAGAAACAATATTGTGTACAAAGAAGGTTGAGTTTCAACATCGCCGATAGCCATGCAATATGTTATAAGGAGGGCCCTGTTGCCGTTAGCCATACTGAGCCTAAGGCTGCTTCGGTTTCTCGTTTGGATAGCATAATATTCGCATTAATTTAAGAAAAAACGTCAATGTAATTTTATTTGAATAGAAAACCCATTCGAATAAACTTTGACGAAAAGTATGTTTTATGCGAAATCGATAAATATGCAACCTTTTCCTTCGTCCAATGTCCCTATTCAAAACATTTCATCTAAAGCATTTGCATCCGCATTTCATTTTTAATGCAACATTATCATAATAAATTATGTATTCTCGTTTCAGGAACGTATTTCTTACTCTACGATTTTCTCGACTACTTTGAAAAGGATGGCCCCAGTTTTTTGCAGCGGGAGAAATTTCTAGAAATCGTCGATACTATATTCAAGGATTTCTCAAAAATTAAAAGGGAGGCCATTGTGTTTCAAGTGAGTATTATACATACATAGTTGTAGTCCGAGTTTATAACGAATTCATATCGGTTGGAAAGGTCAAGGGATAGGGATTACGTTGTTTTAAATTAAACAAAGTTCCTTCATTACACATTCGCTTAAATGTCAAGACTTTTGATAGCGTGTGTAATTAGGCCGCCACGTATAATTACGGCCAAACATTCGAAAGACAAACAATAGAACTTATGCATGCGAACCCTTTGTACAATATGTAAACACTTTAATTGTTTGAGTCGGGCTTTTAGCACTTTAATTATTTATATTTGTTTCGTTTGTATAAACTATTAAAATTGTTATATAGTAATTAGACGAAGAAGATTAAATTAAAATAACTTTGAGTGAAACCAAATCCTTTAAGATACCTAATTATCAAGTCATAAAAAGTTTTAATGTATTATTTTGATATTTTGAACATTCTGCTATCTTTATTTGTAACGGGAATACAATCAAATGTCTTCCTATGAATAATCTCAGTAACTGGATATACATACATGAAAACCAGAGGTGTGGTCGGAGATTGAACTTTATTTTCCTAGAAAGAAGGATTATATTTTGTAACCGAAGCTTTTTCTGGAATAAAAAACCTTATTATCTGACGCATAAGGCTTATTTTTTCATTCGATGCAATGCTACTAAAACCAGTCAGTTTGCACGTACTGATTTGATCTCATCTCGAGAAACTCTTAAAAAGGATGTCCATTTCAAATTACAGTTAATGATACAAAAATGCCATTCTCAATGCTGCATCTGTCTCCTTATTTGCCTATTAAGGTAATATCGATGGCAATTAACTATACGCCGGCGAAAATGAGCTTCGAATTGGAAGTTATTACTGAGAAGGCAATTAATTGAAATTGTGGCGATACAATAGGCTCTTGGTTATAAGAATATTATAGCAAACGGCTGGTTTAAGTGGAACTACGAAAAGAAAGTATGGAAGTACAAATATGGACATGCTTTTTGGGGTTCTGGATCTAATTCATACAAATGGAATCCTATCACTGAGGCACGGGTGTCTGTCCGTCCGTCAAAAGGCTTTAACTCAGGAATCTTGACAGATAGACAGTTAAATAACAAAAAATGAACATTGAGGTTTATCGGCATGGTTGTTATGGTCATAAACGCATTTAGGCTCCGAATTTATTTGTTACTCTATCATATTATATTAAGTTTGTACGCTATTTTCATTCATATCCAAATCATTTTTATTCTATTTGTACAGTACTCTCATTCAAATTTTCTTTTTGGTCTTAATTTGTACGTTTCCTTTTCAGTATACGGACTGGGAGGAAATTACCGATGGATACCTGAACCAGAAAATGATTGCTGATGTGGTTGGAGACTACTTCTTTGTGTGCCCTACTAACTATTTTGCTGAAGTGCTGGCTGACTCTGGGGTTGATGTCTACTACTACTACTTCACGCATGTAAGTATTCTTTCAAAAAAATAAATAAAGGAGAGTGTTGCGGAAGGGAGATAGAGCGCCATAAAGGACATCGGGGCATCTCTTTTACAAAACAGCAAGAGACGTACTCTCATCTGAGTCTGAGTTCTTTAATACTAAGTCCAGAGGATGAAACTTCAAATTATGGAGTCATGTATTCGTATACTTTACTATGTTTACCAATTGCCATTCACATAAAATGCATGAGTTGCTTGTTAAAAAATGAATCGAAAAATCATACTATTTCGTTTCAATGAAAACTTAAAACAGACAATACGAATAGTTCACCAAATTGTGTCATCGTTAAAAAATCCGTGATACTTTGAAATGTATATGTAAAAGAATGACAATCGAATAAAACAATGCGAAACTTTTGAAAATTTACAATATTTTACTGTATTTCGAGATTGATTAAAAACAAGAATTTATTTTCAGTGAATAACAAATAATTTTGAAATAACCCGAAAATATTTTAAAGCTTTGACCTACTTACTTTAATCATGTTTTAATGATAAATATAATAATATATTATATGAGCTACATTGTTTTCGCCAAGCTTATAAATGTCATGCATAATGATTAAATTGAATTCGACGTTATATTGGCACTACTGCGGTTTAAACTGACCACAATAGGGTCACATTACTCTATTTATAAAGGTTCTATTAATAAAACAAAGACTTCTAATTATACTCTACAATTATAAGCAGATCGATGAGCATTAAGGAGAGGCTAATAATAAACCGGTTGTGTAATATTTTGTTTCAAATTTAATGAGATGCCTATTTGCGAATGGAAAGTAGGTCACAGCGAAGGTAACTATATTTAACCAATTTGACAGTATTCATAATTAATTCACACAAGAGTTGTGTGATTCTATATTTCGTTGAGTATTGAGGTCAGAGAAACAATGTAACAATTATTATTTACATCGCCGGATTCAAAAGCGTTTAACACAATATATTTTGTCATGAGTATATAACGATACTAGCTACGCGGGATAATTATTTTACCATGGTGCAGAAAAAAACATTCAGGGTGATAAAAATAGAGTTGTCGTATTCTCAGACCCAGTGAATATGGACACAAATTTCATAAAATCGGTCGAGCCGTTTCGGAGGTGTTCAATTACGTACACCGCGACACGAGAATTTTACAAATAAGAGATTATCTATTACACTTTTTAGGCCAAAACATATTTGTGAATATATTATTAAGATAATTCTACCTAGATATTTCAATAATGGTAACAAGGTCAAACAAACAGCTTCTCCAGAATAATTACGATCCTGGCCATTCGATCTAAAAGTCTCCCGCGTACCTTCCAAACAAAAGTATTCCGCTCGAATACCTAAATAAACGATACCTTCAGACTGGAGTGGTCATCAGTACAGGTTAGCAAGCATTTCAAAGGCATTTCTGTGACGAAGACGCTCTCCAAACTGCAAAACCGGTCCGGGGCTAACACGTTAATTTGGCTAACGAACCAGATGCGAGGGCCCTTATAGAGCCTTACCTGCTAGCGACATCTTCTCTTTGCTTTAACGCTACCGAATTAAAAACGGAACACGTGCTCTCGTGTTCTCCGTTCGCTTTGGCTTTCAAGGATATTATGTAAAATAGGCCGGATTTTTGAGGTACTCGTATGTGATTATTTAATGTGTTAAAGTCTATAGGAAGTGTTCCCTTTTCCTGGAGGAAGAAATTTTGGTAATAGCCGCAAACTGATTTAATGATCATGCTTGTAAAATATGGAGTAAAAGACGCTGATTTAATTTTAAAGCTTGATTAATGTCAGATAAATTGTGTATTAACGTGTATTTCGATATCTAACCTAATTGTAGAGATGTGACCTTCTCAGAATTTACGATAGAATTCATGATGCAAAACGAATTGACAGTATGAAATGATATGATTTCATACAAAGAATTTGATTTCATTTGAGCTTTTTCTACTTTAAACATCTTTTTTTCGACACGCAACGCTTCTAACGTCCTGCTATTTTTTAATGATCGCTGTTGGATACAATCGTGTGCTCTAATCCTTAACTTTGCTTCAAAATAGAAAGCACTTACAGAACAGAATTAGTTCTACCATAATACAGTAGCTATTTGCAGCAGAATGCAGTAGGTACGTCCAATACATGTTTCATGGGCATGTCAAGTGCGGTATTCAATTGCATCGCCATCTTGGCATTGTCCACGTCTCCACCCTCCTAGTTTTACTCCCTTTGTCATTCAATTCTGTAGAATAACCACTCAACGTGCCCCTATTGTCACGGCATTGGAATTTTCTCACGTTTGTCAACTTAAGAAATTAGACGTAGTATTTTTATGTATATTTTTTGAGGTTCAATACGAATTATGATTAAAGTTGGTAAATTAATATGTTAGACATATTTTTCACAAGTCAAAATAAACATTTTGAAATTCGGATTGTTACTGTATGTGTGTCTTGAAAAGACACGGAGAATTGAAAATAATTTGACACAAAATAATAATGGGTTTTAATACAAACAACAAATTATTGATGATACGCTATATAAAATAAAAATTTCAGAACTTTAATCTCCAGGCAAATCATAACCCTTCGACACGTTGCAATGTTAGATAGCATTTTGCTAGCCCTGTACATAAAATCCTTTGTTATCGATTAACAAAAGAAGACGAAACTATTCACAAGTCCGGCAAGCTGCTTCTTTGATAACAGAAACTAGGCTAGCAACATTAATTATTCGTATCTAGGTTACGTGGTCACTTATTTATTTACAGGCCATTTAAAAATAAAACAACTTAAATACTTTTTGAATCGACATCTCTATAGTTTCATACCATTTTATAAAAAAAAACAACTGAAACCTGCAAAACAAATGAATTTCGTTATTTGAAAATTTCGAACCAGGTAAACGAAAAGATGTACCTACTCCATCAAAATCCATTAATATTGTATTTGGGTAAGAGGCTAAGTACTATTGCTACTATTGAGATAAAACATTACAAAGGTCTCTCAGACATAATAAACAAGTCTTGAAAATTTTATCATTTTCTATTTATTGTAACATTATGGTTCGACACTCAACTGGCCGAAGCTACTTTGTTATAAATTATTCTTTTTTCGAGTCCGTGACGGATAAAGCTTTAGATGTGAAAGGGTATGAGAAAGAGAAATTTTTATGTCTAGCGCTTTTAAAACGATTTTTTATGAAGTTTATAACGGCAAGTTTCAGCTTCCGTTTTATTTTTAAATCATTGATTTTCAGAGTTAAAAACCCGACTCGTGTAGCCGCGATTTTATTTGGAAATTTATTTTAGTGACTGATAACTATTTTAACCATTTAGGTCATCATGGTGGCACGAGGAGGTAATCTAATCTGGACCTCGTAAAAATACAGTTAAAAATTCGAAAATCCGTGAAAAATATATGCCAAATATATCTCCAGTTATTTTTTGGCCGCAAAAGGTGTCAGCAACGATCCTTATACAGTAATACTGAGATAAATGGTCTACAATAAATCAGGAAGTTAGTGGGGCGGTGCTCGCGATTTGTCGTAGAAATAACGATTTGACGGACAGCCGCGACATCAAAAACGTTTTTATAGGTCAAGTCACGACGCACCCTGTAGCCAGGTATCTACTAGAGCACCGGCAAGCGACTTGTCTTATTACATTTTGAATAATAAATTACTTTACTTTACTTTCTACCGGAACGATACGAATTTCAAAAACAATGTTTAATTTTCGATTTCAATTGTTTTTATTGAGCGTGGACTTTAATTGATTTTATGCTTCAGACATTGTTTAGCCTAAGATTAACACAAGCATTAATTATAAACGGGACGAGATGATGTGCAGACGTCGGTAACAAACGACTGTAGCCCTGTTAATAAATTAGGCATGGGTCAGCCCTGGCGGGGGCCAAAGGTCACAGATTAACAACAAGCTATTTCGGGTTCTGACCCGTCGCCGTTCCATTTCTGCTCCCGACACTGCGTCTATTTTACTATAGTTGGTAGACACGTTTATTTCTACAATAGCTTATGTCTCATATATATAGATAATAAAGCAATCGATTGGTTGGCGTCGTTTCGGTAACCAAACGACCGTAAAATTGCCTGCGAGTCCTGTTTGCGAGATACCTAATTTGAAAACACCGGGTTTGGGACGATTGTTGATTTAACAAAAAGTTTTTATTCGGATATCATTTTTGATTAAAATTTTCTGGTTTGTTGAGAGTATCTAACCATCTAAATCCGAATATCGAAATTCAAATCCGGATTCAAATCGATTTTGTGAAAAGTACTTACTATAAATTGTGAATAAACATTATAAGGAAAATGTATATAACAAATCTCATTCAACGAATACCATTACATAAAACCATAAAAACGTTTTATTAAAAACGCTGGCAAATCACTTTTCTCACACAAAACTTCTTATCCTTAATGGTTCTCTTTCTCACGACAGACTCAGTAATACTGATTAAAAAAAGACTTTAATTCCAGTTTGTAGCTTATTAAATATATAAAAAAGCAAATCTGTATAACTCATATGCAGAAAAAAATGTATTCATGATTCAATTTCATCTCACCTTGACCCATATTCGTATTTTCCTCGTGGGGAACGATTAAGACGCCGTGCCGACACTCTTCAGAATATAATTCCAGATTACATTCAATCTTGGTATTTTTGATTATCTATTCCTTTTATTCCACAAAAAGTGATTTAACAACTAAAGAGACCAAAAGCAATAATCTACTTTCCTATTTTTGTCAAGTTATTCTGATTCTTCAGCATCCTTAAATAACTACACTTCTTGACAAACGAATTGTTATGACATCTGCGTAGGTTTGCAATTTGTCAGATGCTAAACCTTTATCAACGTTAATATTGAGATACACATGCTCATTCCAGCGAATACAAAACACCGACATGACACGAGCTCGTTCGGATTAAAATCGGTTTATTGGGGACAGTAAAGTGAAAGATTAAATTTAGAAGTTTTGCGAGCTTGTTATGTAAGATTTGTTTTATGTCGGAGCTGACCTTTCGCGGATACACAGGCTTGTTTCGGCGGCTACCTCACCTACGTCACACACGGCTCATGCATGACAACGCATAATTTTGGCTGCCAACCGTGTGCATTATTAAAAGGGCCTCGCGTACCAAACCGCCGCTTAATTTAATGCCCGCGTCTAAAAACTTTGGCGAGCACGAGGGAATTGTTTTCAAGGTTTAAATTCAAACGTTTACATTGTTTAGGCCGTTTCGGATGTAAAGCATCCGATGGCTGCCAAACTAATGTGGGAACAATTAGGAGCGTTCGTTTGTGTGAGTGGAAACGAGCAATTACCTCGTCTAAGATTGGGTTCTCGTATCTTGTAGATTTGGGTTCGGATTTCCCTTACCATTGATCTCAGAAATCTATTTGATCTGGTTAATTAAATTGTGTGGTAACTAGCTTTAGACATGTGATTTATGCTTTCGAACAGATTGGTTTTAATTAATTCGTTTCTAAGTAAATGTGTTTCTTTTGCATTTACTTTACCCTAAGTTACTGTAACAATCTCATGGAAAGGAAAGCGGACCTCCAAACGGTATTTATAGGATCACGTAGGTGTTTCGATTTAAGTTTACGGCCTGTTAATTGTTTCGTTTAGAAATTTGATGTATTTAATGTCAATAAAACTTTGTACAGGCTTGAATTCAGCTGTTAAATTGATCGCCTAACGGGTTTTATTCTGTTTGATCAAAGTTTATTAAAGTTAGACACCTACTTGCCACCTACGGTTCTGGACGCTTCGATTACAAGAAACCTATAAACTTTACTACTTATTAAAAATCCTGATTTGTTTTCTGATTGGAGTTTGTCCTTTAGAGCTTTTATAGTTTATCCTTATTCCTTGCTTCCCTACTAATATTATAAATGCGAAAGTAACTCTGTCTGCCTGTCTGTCTGTGTGTTACGCTTTCACGCCTAAACTACTGAACCGATTTTAATGAAATTTGTTACAGAGATAGAGTTGAGTTTGAGAAATAACGTAGGATAGTTTTTATCCCGGACTTTTGAAGAGTTCTCTTGGAAACGCGATATAACTGACCTCGGCGCGTTCGAAAAGCTAGTTTTTTAATATCTGTAGGAATTGAGCTCATTAATACCATTGTCTGAGTGTTTACTATTTAAAGGTCTGTTAGAACTCACGAAATGAATGCTAACCATAAACTTGTTCTTCAAAATAGCGACAAAGCGTTAACAATGGCCACTTATAAATGATAGACGGTTTTATAACTATTTAAGACTGTGTTACGGAGAGAGAGAAAAAAAGGTATTTTTTTGTTATACTTTTGAGTGCTTATCGCGTCGGTAGGTTAGGTTCTTTTTCAATAATATTGTAAATATGTACAGTTTATCATATACATATTTTTCGTGGCTTTTATGTTTATATCCTCAAAATAAATCAGAAATAAAAACTGATACTTAGAATTTTCAAGACTTCGAAATTGTGAACAGACTTTACATGTTATATTTATAACAACACAAAAAAACACGATAAAATCTACAAATCGCCATTAGTTGTTACAATTATTAAATATTACGCATTCAAAGTGTAAATTAAATTACAAAACCAAATGCGTTTGTTTTCAGAATGTTCTTTCAGATAACATATTTTGTGAAGCTAAATTTGAATAAAGCTTATGACGTAGTTACGTTTTGTTAATTTTTGTTCATAGTGCCTTTACAAACACCTTCCAACTGTGTTATTTCAAGCTGAAATAACACGGGTTGCGTGAATTCATTACAGCTATGTCTAGTTGAATCGTTTATGATTATAAATGTGTAAATGATCATGCCTAGTCCCTGATATAACTTCCTGTGTACATTTGTATTGATTGTGTTTTAATTTTAAACATTAACTAGCTTGTGCCCGCGACTTCGTCCGCGTGGAATAGTGACTTCCGGCAGAAAAGTATAGATAGCTGTGTCCGCGACTCCGTCAGCGTGTAACTCCTTGTGTATTAAGTTAATGTATTGGTAATATTTATTATTATTATTTATATTGGTAATATTGTTTAGATCACGTTCACATAAGGCTTAACCCTTTATAAGACACAGAACTTAAAAATATTTATAGCTTTTAAACTTTATAATAATGTGTTAAGGTTCAAATTCTGGTGGCAATATAAGTACCACTGCCTTATAAAGGTAAGGTAAAGGTACCTATAAAACGAAAATACTTTAGTGCAAAGCTTCCGGGTAAACTATATTGAAAGTTGACCCGTCCGGCACGTGAACATAAAGACTTTTAGAACTGCTAACACGGGAAAGAGCAACATACAACTGACCATGTGAGAAACAACTGACACTGAGATCTACTCCAGCAACACGAAAAGTCTGCCCTTGAGCCTTGTTAATTGTCATTGCATAACACACCGATACTGGGAATTGCGTCCTTTTAAATTGGAATGGAAAATTATTTGGTATTAAGGGTATTCTGGGAATAAAGACGGTTTCTCCTGCACCGCAACCTGTTAAAATTTGAGCCTCGATTATATTTTGTTGCAACTGGGTTACTTTTAGTCGAGTTCCATTGCAAAGTTGTGGTGGTTTTAAATTTCGGAGCATAATAATCGGTATCCCAATTTTTAAACAAATTTCATGAGAGGGAAGTCCGGGCATATTTAAAGAATTTAAAAATTCTATCGGGTAATTAGTGGCTTCTGGTTCATCGACCATTCTATTTATTGATCTATAAACTTTGCTTTCCCCCTGTATATTCGACAGTATTTTGTTATTGATCTCAGATGCCTGGTCATTGCGAGGAGTTAAAATAGATCTTTCGCATAGCCAAGAATTGTCCCTATTTAATATATTTGTTACGTCACCGTAAACCGACGATATAAGATGTGGTTGAGATTGCACCATACAACATAATTCAGGCGTCAGTATAAGTTTTCCTTGGTGTAGTTGTGGATAGGTACCTTCACCAATCTTTAATAATGTGTCAGAAAATTGACTATCATCCGGGTTATCTCCAGTTCTCACTCGCATATTTATAGTCAAATGCACCGATTGTATATCTCGCCATAAATAAGAGCTTTTCAGGCAAGCCCTAACCTCATCAGCTCGGGTTCCCCGTGGTATTACCGGTAAGGTTTGTCGGAAATCACCACAAAATAAAACCGTGATACCGCCCATTGGTCGATCATTTTGTCTTATATCCCTTAAAGTTCTGTCTACCGCTTCTACTCCTTTTCGATGGGCCATCGTACATTCATCCCATATGATTAAACTACACTCGCGTAATACCTTAGCTTTGTCGCTATTTCTTGAAATACTACAGGTTGGATTTTCCGTGCGATCTAAATCAATTGGTATTTTAAACATACTGTGAGCAGTTTTACCTCCTGGTAGCAATGTTGCAGCTATCCCTGATGAAGCTACGGCAAGAGCAATTTTACGCTGATTTCGAACATAAGCCAATATTAATTAAGTCAAAAAGGTTTTTCCAGTTCCTCCAGGTGCATCTAAAAACCATATTGTTCCCAAATTATTTTGAACACTATTGCACACGCGGTCATAAACTGAACGTTGTTCTGCAGTCATCATTGGGACACCGTTTTCTAATGTTGTCAGCAGTTCCGTTAAATTGTAACCAATCTCTGCGGAATATTCCCTATTAGTTACCTCTCCGACTGAGGTTGGTGTTGGCAAACCATATTCACAGAGTGATTTACCGCCTACTGCTGTTAAGTCATCCTGAAGAGCTAATAAGCACTGATTTATGGCAAGATCACGGAAATTATCATTAGTTGTGCCTTCATCATTGTTAGGTATATTTCTAAGAAAGTCTTCTGAAAATTTTTCTTTATATTTTTTCCATAATGTTACAGCATCTGACAAATTACAAAATGTGAGTAATGTTACAAATAAATGGCGTAACCGTCGTGGATTATCACTAACACAGGATTCTGCTAAAGCGTCATCCCAATGCTGATCATTTTCAAGCAAATGACGCGCTTGGCAAGCTGCTTGATAAGTGGGATAAACAACATCGTCTACTTTTCTCAAATCTATAAATGAGGTTGGTCCTCGCACGGTATGTAATAATAATCGCAAATAGAAACACTCAGCGTTGTTAGGATGAACGGTGTACACTCTACCAAGAACATGTTCTTTAAAAATACCTGACTCGCCATCTACAGGCCTGCCACGGCGTCTTCGATTAAAGACACCCCGTTGCTTATCGTAGGTATAATACGATGGAACTTCCTCATACAAAAGAGATTTTGCAAAATCATCAGTTTGGCAAAGTCGAAAGAATGCTAATAAACTTGTTTGTCTAGGGTTCTCTAACCGTTCTGTGACATTTTCGGCGTTGAAATATATACGTTGGCCGCCTTCAAGATGAACATCCAGATGAGTCACAGGTGGATATCTTTCGTGAATGTTGAAACTTAAGATCCGCCACACAGCTTCTGAAGAACTTATATATCTGCCTGACTGAAATCTTGTAACTTCATCATGTTCATCATATTCATTTCTCAAAGCAAATGTAGCTTGGTCACTGCCCTTATTAATATACTTACAAATATATTTTATTGACTCTACACTATTACACATTTCAACATTTATGTGAGCTTGAAATGCTCTGGACAACACAGGAGAATACGGAACGACCCACCTATTATCTAAAGTAACTTGTTGTCCAGACACTCGCTTTTCAACAGTAAAACCATCATTATCTCTTGAACGGCGACGATATAATGGGTATCCATCATGTCCTGTTACAGTGCCATCCACTAAGGCTTTTGGATATCTTTTAGTGCAACGACCGTCTTGCATGCAAGGAGAATTCCCGTTAAACGAACCACATGGACCATGTATCATATGAGTTTTAACAATGTCGTATAACACGGGATCTGCAATCGGACTTGGAATTTCAGCACTGATTAAACTGTCTACATCATTAGGTCGAACCTTATCTTTTAACCAAAGCAGGATATGTGCGTGAGGTAAGCCGCGTTTTTGCCATTCAATACTATACATATAACACAATACTTCTCCAAAAATTTTATCTTTGGTAAGTAGATCTATCATTGATTTTAATTTTAAATGAAAAACTCTTGCTATGATATCATGGCGGTCATGCGCCTCAAGAAGCTCCCGAGTAATTTCATCCCACTTAGGATTGGTAGTTACAGTAATAAATAAGTCGGGACGTCCATATTTTCTTACGTAACAAAAAGCATCTTGAGTACGTTCGTGCATGTATCGTGGACCACCAGTAAAAGAAGAGGGCAAAATAACTAAACGACCCATATTCACCGTATCGTTATCTTGCTGCATGGCGTCGCGAAGGTGCACGTATTCTTCAACGCGCAGCTGCCTTTGATTAGATCGTATATAAACTAATCTTTCGGTTTCAATTTTTGCGTACATGTCTACAATAAACTGATTGAATAAGCCACGAAAACGTTGAAAGTATACAAACCTATTCCGTCTTACTTGCAAGTGGTAACAGTAAAATTGAAGGCATGAAATCTTTTTATTATAATTAGGTGCGCCTGTACGCGGATCAGTTTGGTATAAAGCAAAATTATAACCATCTTCCCCTCGACAGTATATCAAAGGATATTGCAAACTGTCGTAAGCCCTGTGGGTTTCATAAATACGTTGCAATGATTATCTCTGGAACGGATAACGATATCACGCCTATCACATTCCTGGTCGACCAATACCACAGCAACTTCATTCGTGGATGGAGCATTATAACGCCCAGGGTGTTCCTGAGTTGGACGCCTATCGGCATTTATAACAATTTTATAATTGTTATCATCATCTCGAGGAAGAGCTTCTAATGCCGATTTAAAACTGCATACATACGAATTAACCTGATGCAACATGTTCTGAAGTTGTGATATGAGTTCAGTATTTAAATTCGGGAAATATTGATTTCTTATATTCGACTGTTCGTTGTAGTCGGATACAAAATATATTTGAAGAAACTTAGGTTGGTTTTCAGGCAAAAGGGATCCTATCAAATGGTAAACCTGACCTTGTATCTTAAAAGTAGGCATGAAATGACCTTCTGAGATTTGTTGAGCGCCAAAGGATGTAATTTGAAATGCACTATTATAAGTGCGAATATTATCTAAAAACTGTTTAGATTGTATATGTTCCCCTAAAAGTAGTGATTTCAAAGGTTCCGGTGGGTCTTCGAATGAAGGCAAATTTATTTTACCTGTAGAACAACAGAAACCAGCTGACTCCTTACTCCACTTTGAAGCATTACAAAAACGACATACCACGTTCATATCGCCTATTACAGAAGATGATCCATAATCAATTGTGAGGTTATAAGCAAACCCACTTTTATATTTGTCGGACCAAGCCACCGAATTTCTAGATTGATCTTCTATGTGTACATCTAAGTTATTAAGGCTATGTCGAAATCTGTCTGCAGTAAGACGGGCCTCTCGCTGTTCGTCCGTTTCAAGAGACCGAATATTTTCGATTCTTAATCTTTCATTAGACAAACTTACTGATCGTTCTTGTCTCAAAGAATTATAATATTCGCGTACCGACTCTAGTCGTTGTTCATGCTCATGTGCGTCTTCGAGAGATCGAATAACATTATGGTGCACCCTATCATTTGTCAAACGGTCTTCATATTGAGTTAAAGTTTCAGATTCTCGAGATAAAATATGACGTTCGCGGTCAGCTGTGAGACGCAATTCCCTCTCAGTGTAGGTTTCTGACTCGCGAGACAATATATGACGTTCGCGGTCAGCTGTGAGACGCAATTCCCTCTCAGTGTAGGTTTCTGACTCGCGAGACAATATATGACGTTCGCGGTCAGCTGTGAGACGCAATTCCCTCTCAGTGTAGGTTTCTGACTCGCGAGACAATATATGACGTTCGCGGTCAGCTGTGAGACGCAATTCCCTCTCAGTGTAGGTTTCTGACTCGCGAGACAATATATGACGTTCGCGGTCAGCTGTGAGACGCAATTCTCTGTCAGTGAAGGTTTCTGACTCGCGAGACAATATATGACGTTCGCGGTCAGCTGTGAGACGCAATTCCCTCTCAGTGTAGGTTTCTGACTCGCGAGACAATGTATGCCGTTCGCGGTCAGCAGTGAGACGCAAATCCGTTGTGACGCAGTTTCAGCATCTCGGGATAACACATGTTGTTCTCGGTCAATGGTAAGCCTCAGCTCTCGTTGAGAAGAGCTTTGAGACGCCCGTGATGTAGCTCGTCTCGCTCTGTCAGCTGCTAATCGCATCTCTCTCTCTGGAGAGCTTTCATTGGCTCGAGAGGTTGAGGCACTAACTCTCATAGAGTTTAACCGATGTGCTCTTTCCTCTGCCGATTCTTGAGAACGCGCATTTCTCATCCTTTTAGCATCTCTCGAATTTCGAGATAAAGATGGTCGTTTTTTAGGTGGCATTGTGTATTTTTAATCGACGGTAACTGAAGCTACCTTACACTTACAATTATATATAGTTATTATGTAATAATTACGAAAATAAACTATTAATATAATAAAACACTACCAATTACGAAAATAAACTATTAATACAATTAAACACTACCAAAATAACTAATATAATAATAACGAAAATAAACTATTAATATAATTAAACACTACCAATTACGAAAATAAACTATTAATTTAATTAAACACTACCAATTACGAAAATAAACTATTAATTTAATTAAACACTACCAAATTACGAAAATAAACTATTAATACAATTAAACACTACCAAAATAAATAATATCAAAATTACGAAAATAAACTATTAATATAATTAAACACTACCAATTACGAAAATAAACTATTAATACAATTAAACACTACCAAAATAACTAATAGGTGTACCTACTACTAATACTATTAATCTAATACCTATTATATAAACTAACAACAAAACAATTCTAAAAATAAACTATTCAAAGACTAAAAGTCGTGCTGATAAGCACGGTTTGCAAATAACAATTATTGATTGTCAATAAGGTCGAACAGTCTGAACGTCTATTCGCATCAACAGCCAAATATTGTATGACGCTCGAGCGCGGACCCCCCGCCTTTTTATACCTCCCGCCACGACGCGCGTCGAGCGCGGCAACCGATACACAAAAATAATCCTTATAGCATGACTCTGTATTCACGCGCGATTTCTTATTATTTCATGTATAACTTTGGTGTTTTTACACCGATTTACATGATTCTTTTTTTATTGAATAGGTAATAATGTTAACTTTTTTAATTGGGGATGAGTGATAGTGTTGTAAACGTTAGAGTAGACAAATACAATCAGAAATCTCCGAATTGCTAAGCTATCGGGAGTTTCACGTGTTATTGTGAGTCAACCATAAAAGTTAGACATATGCTGTCGAGGAATATTTTTTATATAATTTTAGGGAGAATATTTCCGTCATACATGATTTCTATGTAGCTTTAACCTATAAGCCTGCACACGTGACGGAAGCTTAAAAAATGGAGTAACTTACCCCGTTTTCCCAATATTTCCCTTCACTGCTCTGCTCCTATTGGTCGTAGCGTAATGAAAAGTATACTATAACCTGCCCAAGAGTATGAAGAATAATTGTGCCAAATTTCGTTAAAATCCGTCGAGTAGTTTTTGTTTCTATAACGAATATACAGACAGACAGACAGACAGACAGACAGACAGACCGACAGACAGACAAAAATTTTACTGATTGCATTTTTGGCATCAGTAGCGATCCCTAACCACCCCTTGATAGTTATTTTTTAAATATATTTTATGTACAGAATTGACCTCTCTACAGATTTATTATAAGTATAAGTATAGATAGATTATAAATATATTTTTTGTTGAGCGCCATTTTGCCATCCTACCTTTGTTCATTAATATAGTCTAATAAACATAGTTTAGTAAAATAATAGAGAGTAAGCATGTAAGATATAACACAGTATTTTACGTGATGTGATAACACTATGAATGAACAAGATACCAACATCTACAAAATTAGGGGTTCAAAAATGAATCAGGATGATAACTGTTTTTTTTCGCTTAAATAAAGAGCTATCCATATACTCACCTCCCTTTTAAATCAGTGTACCACTGGTTATTAACAATATGCGAGAAACAATTAACATCAACCAAAACGCGTGTAAATTCCGCAGTATTGTTATTGATACGTAAGCTAGATTCCATTATTTCAAAATATGTTTTCGACGCGAGTATAATTAAATTCCAGTTGAATTGAATGATTGAACGTTTGCCTGTGGTCTGTCGAGCAAAACAGATGCGGATAACTAAAGCATTATTCATTTTGTGAATAATAGCTTTGCTTTCAACTGTGTAAACGAATTTAACAGAACAATTTTCATTTATCAATGTATTTCTGACAGATTATTTTATTTTTACTATTTGGCTATTTATACCTATGTATTATAAACCATCCGCTTCATATATAAATAAATATAAATACTAAAGAGGAATTAATTTAGTGAAACCTAAAGATGAATTCAATGAAGTTCAAATATTGGAAGCACACTGAGTACCCGATCTACTGGTGTCCTAAGCAGGTCCTAAGTTCTGCGGTAGTATCAATAGACGTATCTACGAATTAAGATTTATTAAGATCGTGAAAAGCATGAACGTGAATACAGCTTTAGGAATGACAGCAAAAGCATTTTACTAAGTACTTACCTACTCATTGCTTCTTTGGCGTGATATATGAAGAATTCTCAATTTAAAGTAAAATTCAAGCGATCTTAATTTAAGCTTTCACGAGTCTCAAAGAATAATCTTTGAGCAGTTTTCCCTTTCCATGTGAGTAACTTGTAATATTATAAACCAGCTCAGTAAAAGGCGGTTAAAGGATTATATCCGGAGGATGAAAGCTTTATCCCACAACATACTGCGGCCGCTGTACGTACGGTCAGCAACAAAAATCGTGGAACGAAGTCAGATTTATTAAGTATCTCAAATATTCAGTGAACACTTAAGGTACTTTCTACAATACGTGTTCTGAACTAGTACAGCAGATTAAGGAAATGTTATTGTAAATGGAATTCAGCCGGCCATTACACGGTTTAGAGTGGCATCTCTCTTTCACAACTGCAATAATATTAATTTCAGAGAAGTAGGCAGTTTTTACCGGATTTTGGTATTGAATTTAAATGACGCAACGGTTTTGTCACTCGCGTGTATCGGTATTGCCCCACTAGTTTCTGTCAAAATGTTTGACTCGCGATCCTACCGCCGCAATAACTCATGATTAGGGACTCCGTTTGGGTCCAAAACTCGTCGGGTAAACCCGATAAATGTGCAGTAAACCGTTGCAACACTGAAATACCCTCAAACAAGTTACTAAAAATGTGTTTTTTTAACCCAAGTACTAGCTATTGCATTTTTCTGAGTTAATATCTTCTATCAACTATGCAAATTATATCATAACATGTTACTGTATGGTAAATCTGACCGTGTTCAGACTTTTCATGCTGACTCTACTTGTTTTGCTGTATGGTTCTTTGTTGGTTTTTATGACAAAAATTATGACTACATTCATACATTTTTGTAACATAATATTTGAATACTCTTTTGAGATGTAGTGATGATTATAAACATTCATGCTGTCTTCTTCCGCGAGGTCTGATTCCAAGCGTTATTGGGGAGGTCTTAAAGCCTGATTACCGTATTTTATGTAGAGCCACTGTTATTCCTGCAATTACTTAACAATGAAAAATCTATTACGCGTTGACATTTAGTGATTGAGAATTATGTTTTGACCGAACTTAATGTCACTGTTATTAATACTACGATTTATTTCTAGACTTCATTGTATAACATTTCCTTCCTTTCTATCTTCACGAACATATATAAACAAATAACATGTATAAAACTCACATTCAGGGTCGTCCCTTCTTACTTAAGTTAGACAGTATGTGTTAAGTATGGTGCTACATCTTCGGGCACAAGACTTTCTTTGCTTGTTTACTAAAACTTGGGCAATCTATTGGATCACATTATAAAAGTGTTCATCCCACTTTATTGCGACCCTTACTCTAAAAGCGCTTTCACTCCAAGTGCTGTTTGTACGTGAGGTGTTCGCTATTTATTATCTACAGATTTTTTTACTGAAAATATATGAAGTTGGTTCCTATGGCAACGGAATGGTATGGATTTTTGGTTATTGTAAAACATTTACTACACTGTAGCAAGTCTTCTTTTTGATTTTTGGTATTGTTATTAATAGTAAAAAAAAAACGAAAAAATGGCCTGTTTTAAAGTTTACTCAAATTAGCTCATTGACGATTACCGTTAAAAAAACTCTATCATCACTCAAGTACACTTTTAATGCTCAATATTACTTCTCCACTACTTTAACACATTACTTTTACGACGATAAAAGTCAAAAGGCTACATGTTAGCTGCATATAAACTAGCTAGCAACCCTTCCATAACATTAATACGTGTAATTAATCTTTAAACCGTGTGTAAGTTACTCGGAGGGAAGGGATGTTAGATGTCCCTGGGATATCAAGCGATAAAAGGGGAGAATTTAACCTACATTGTAAGTACTGTGCTGGTAAAGTGATCTATTATTTATATTATGTCTACGACCCCTTGGTTACTAAGCGTGAGGCTTTTTAAGGGTCAAGACAAATACTTTCGACCTTGAATTACATTTTTGGGAGATTTCGGGTTTGTTGTGTCGTCATTTTATATGTGAAAATACTTAGATAATAATTGAGTATGTGACTCAAACAATCTTATTAGAAAAAAATATCGGGTTGCTGACACAAAAATGATAACTCCACATTTTACTTTTTTACTGACTAGTGACGTAATAAGAACCTCTAACAAGTCTCACCATCTTTGCGTTTTAACTTCGTTCGTACCTGACAACACTTTTTAGTCAAATACTCTAACATAAGTAAGAATACCAAAGATGATAATGAATCAACTACTTATATTGCGACGTTTAGCTAACAATCGAATGCTAAGAATATTTTCACAATCTCAGTAATCAATATTACTCGTACTTTACAGACTTCGAATACCAAAGAGTTTTAACTGTCATTTTCTGATAAGGAAAGTAGCATCTTAATCATTTACCAATATGTTCTATTTTTCAGCGCACTAGTACAAGCCTGTGGGGTGAATGGATGGGTGTGATGCACGGTGATGAGATGGAGTACGTGTTTGGGCATCCACTGAACATGTCTCTTCAGTACCACACCAGGGAACGAGACCTCGCCGCTCATATTATGCAGTCCTTCACCAGATTTGCTCTGACCGGGTAAGCTCTACAAATAATTTAGTAAAGCAAACAGAAACATTACTGGGAAAGTAGGTAACTAACATTTAGGAAATTCATTTTTTTCTAGTACAAGTAATAAAAAGTTAGTGTGTCAAATAAGGAAAGTTCTTTCTTCTCCTTTTCCTGGATGAACTTTTGCTATGATAAAAAAACGCGAATTTATCATTAAAAATGGGCCATAAAGATTTTAAATAAAAAGTATACTGAAAATGCTCAAATTACAGAAATATTTTTGTAGACCTGAATATGATGCCCTAAAATATTCAAATTTCATTTTATCACGTTTTATATTTCATTATGATATATCGATGTAAGGTTTTATGCTACAAACAGGCCAATAATATAATAAGAGGTAAAAGCCTCCATGAGTGATGGTGTTTACACCTTCAGCTCGGTGACTAGCCGTTTTTCCTCACATCGCCATTAACAAACTAGCCAAAAAAAATCGTACGATTTTTGTTCGTCTATACTTTGACTGGAAAGTTAAAAAAAAACCTTCTGAAGTTATCATTTATTATTTAACTCATTATATCTGACAACGGGCGAGTCAGAAGACAAAAATAAAGAAGTTATATCACTCTTTGTGGGAAACTAACGCCAAAATACTAAGAGGAATCGAATAATTCTTTAATTTCCATTTTCCTAACAAAATATTTTATCTAAAATTACAATGGAATTTTCACTCTCCGTTAATTTTCAACGCTAGAGTTCTAGTAATCAGCTTTCATCAGATGAGAGTCTTGAATTTATTACGGGCTTATCACTTAATTATTACATACGCAGTTTGGGCTGCCGAGAGCGACAATTTCGCGACTACGATATGATGTAATACGAAAACTTGTGAAGTAAAACTTATAGCTAGGCGGTAATGGAACTTTCTATGTATGTATCTTATAACCTTCTTCAGCATTAAGAAGAAAACCTTGAATAATTACAATATAGTTAGATAGTCGTTAGAGGTAGTTCAAAATCCTGAAAAATGTCTGTGAAATACATTTAATCATCCCCAATTTCGTATAATTCACGGCTTCGAACAGGGCCTCATTAGTTACACACATTATCTTTTTGTAAATTATTTAAGAATATTAATTAAAATGACGAAGAATTTGAGGCCTTGGCCCAGCATTGGGACACCGTGGGCTAGCAAAAAATAAAGTGAAACATCTACTGCCTGTGTGTTCTTGTGACCATTAACAACCCTATACCCTCCTAGAATGCGAGTAATTAAATACATATATAGTTACTTGTCTTGTTCTCTGTATGTGCCTTTTGTATGGCTTACCGGAAAAGTGTTGTAAATGTCAAATGCAATTTATTTTTGTAGTTATATGTGATGTCAATTAATCTTATAATATTATTCGATCGTTTCAAGAAAAGTTTCGTTAAAGAAAAGCTATACACCGTGATTTTTTAGTCGTCTTACAAAAGCAGCCCAGTTTATGTATCCAATGACTAGAACACGTTCATGATAAAAAAATAGGTATTTATGAGATTTGAAAAAAATTAAATGCAATTTTTATTCAATATTATGATGCAATTCGTAGTTTTTTAGAAACACAGCTCTGTTGCGAGCGCGGTCCGAGCCTTGTACCAATGATGAGGGGCGCGGGCGGCGGCAATTTTATCATTTTTAAGAGTATATTTCAGATTTCTCTTGTTTAATTTTCTTCGTACTTATTATCTTAGTTGATGAAAAAAAAAAAATCGCACCTAGGGGTAATTTACGTCGGATACATGAACTGGGCTGCTTTTGTAAGACGACTAAAAAATCACCGTGTATAAACTCTCCTCATTAGCATAACACCTAACTTTAAATCACGTCTATACATAATCGCTCTCATAACGAGCACGAATATTCTATAGTTAGTCACCCATAAAACTAGGACAGTTTATCTAATTATAAACTCCAATATGATACACAAATTATTGAATGTCGCACTGCTACTAAATAGGGCTATCGATTTCAGTCTATATTTAACCCCAATACTCACATTCATTGTTACTGTATTAGATTTCATAATGAGAACGAAGACATTTAAAAGTTTACCGTCCAAGTTAATGAAAGTAAAAGTAAAACAACAAGGCTAAACTCTTTTAATTGTTTATGGGTCCAAACCCCGACTATTATTATCGAACAAAAAGAGACTTATGTAAATCATTCAGAAATCTTAGCATAATCGTCTATATAGAACGTGGTGCTACAATGGTGGCATCATTAATGTGAAATTATATTAAATAAACTAGTTTAAGTAAAAAAATACAAGTCTTGTGCGAGTCGGGTTAGCGACGCTGAAGGTTCCGCAAAAATAGTCTTAAGAAAAATTCATCGGTTGGGTGATAATAAAAATTAGAACACATTAAAACTATTAGAGGACAGCAAAGTTTTTAAATTAACTTTAACTCTAATATTTAGCCTTACTATTATACTTTGTTCATACTTTACAATTTCGTAAACGATACCGTATCAAGGCAATCTTTACCATAAGCGTGAGAGATGACAAATATGTTATAAAAATAATAATTTAATAAATTAAACATTCCAGAAAACCTCATAAGCCTGAAGAGAAGTGGCCTCTCTACTCGCGGTCGTCCCCGCATTACTACACGTACACTGCCGATGGGACCAGTGGTCCCGCTGGCCCCCGTGGTCCCCGAGCCTCGGCCTGCGCTTTCTGGAACGACTTCCTCAACAAGCTCAATGGTATGATCGCAAGTTGTCATAATATATTAGCATTTGACTGTACGAGTATGCTACTCACGCCAATGACGACGGTAACCCACGTACTGCGGGTTCAATCCTCGCACAGAAGACGTACTTGTGTGATACATAAATTTAAAACGGTGCAGAATTATGGAGTTTGTTATGAACTTAACAGGGTTAGAAATGTACCTACTAGTTTAAAACTAGTCCGCCACAACGTACTTCGTTTTACACAATTTTCTTTCGAGACGTTGTTAGCCTTCACACGTCGACTTTAAATAAATTTATCTTTTAAATTTCGAAAGAGAAAACATACATATTCAAAAAATACGATATTCAAAAAATACTTTTTTTCCGAAACACAGCTAAAAATGTGGGAAGTATTTTATTTTTTTCTTTTCTCCTTTCAGAATTGGAGCACAAGCCATGTGACAGGGCCGTGCCCGGCCCCTACAGCAGCGTGGCTGGTACCACTCTGCCTATCGTCCTGCTGACGACACTAGCCACTACCGTCGCATTGTAAATGCGAAACATCTACATATATATAACATAGAAAAAGTAGAAAAATATTTATACAAAAGTAACAGAAAAACATACATATCATTGTATTAAAGTGTTATACATCTGAATCATTTAATTTAATTTCAAATAATGAATTATTTACAAACAGAAGAATATTTAGATGAATAAAGTAGCATTTGAAATTTAATACATATCGGCTACTAAGTACTAGAATTAATTGTTGTATTAATTAAATAATTTATTGATCTTGTCAAGATTTGTGTTGTGTGGGGCGCATGTGGCCAAAAATCGGCAAAGGAGAGGATATGGGAAGGCATTTATCAGTTGAGAGTAGTGGGATCTTATATAAACTATGACAAGAGAAAGTAAATAATAAATAATATTATAATTATAATGATTATTTATCACAATCTCGATCTGACGTGTGTGGAACGTAGAAAAAATGAGTTGGACGATGCAAAGGAGCGTTATTAAAGAACTTTTTAAAGTGAATTCGTTCAGTGAAGTGATACGTCAAGGAAAATAGGACTGTAACATTATATATGTAAAATTTATTTTTCTGTATCATAATAATATCGTAGAACAAGTATGTTGGATGTTAATTTAGTTTACGATGTTCCTGTAACTAGTTGTTTCGTATGTTTGATGTTTCACGTATTTAGTTATGTGTATCATGTGAAATGGAGATATTAATGTCGACGGATGCGTATTATACTTAGACAAGACATTTGTACGTCGGCTTTCATTGTTAAAGCGATGCTTTCAGACACGACAGTTTGATAAATCACTATACATATCAAAGTGTGCCTCTGCTTAAATAGCAAATGACATATCTTATTCGTAGCAAAAATTTTACGATTTTATATAATAATGGTAATAAAATATAGAAGTCAAGTGTATACTGTGAGATGAATTTTTATCAATATATTTACTACTATTGTATTTAGGACGCTAATTCGTACCACTTGTGGATCTTATGAACTCCAAATTCTTATGACTTCGGACAGATGAAAGTATATTTTGTGAATAGTCCCTTCTTAAGTGTAGATGCGATATTCTGAAGCTGATTAGACTTATCTATGTAACTTGTATTTATAGGCGAAGCACAACAAACCGTATTAGTACAACTAAGTCACACGATTCTGAACTATATTCATATTGTTAATAGCGATTATTTTTCTTTGAATAAATCTACACCACTATTTTGAATCTTAACCTATTTGATATATCTACATATGTATGTATGTGACAAAATTATATACAGGAATATATACGTCTTCACAGAAACAGTGAATTCCGAATCAGTACGTAATTCGTAGCTTAATAATGCTTTAAGTGAAAAATTATCTTATGAACTTAGTAACAATTTTTATACTTTATCATAATATTTTGTACTAAAGAAACGTTAGCGGTAATAAATATTTATACCTATGCGATCGTCAATTACTATCCTGAACAAATTCGATTGGCGAGAATAATGCGAAGAGAAAGTGTCCATACAAAAAAAACTTGGGAATTCGTTGATTTAGTACCCCTGTAGCCAATTTATATTTCTACAATCGGAAGTGTTAATGGAAAATGCTTAAATGTGTGAAAATTACGTTAAGATTCTGTCTTTATTCCGTAATTCGCATACATTCGATCATTTTCTGCCACCGTTAGGATTGTCGACATGTCACTTGGCAAAGGGGTCTGTAAAGACAGTAATATTAGTGAAGAGTATTACTCAATTGCTTTACATCAAACATAAAAAATGTGAGGCAAATATCTTAGTATATGAATTCAAACGTATTCTGACATTGTTAGTACTGAATAAATCACACAAAACGAATATGAATTGTGACGCATGTTATAATGGCCGCTCTTACCTTATAATTAATTCAACAGATTTTCTGTTGAAATTATGAAAATCCACCATATTTGATGTAAAGCAATAAAGTCATATGATCAAACCATGAAAGTTTGAATATACTCCACAAAATGCATCGTGTACCTCTTTCTAACAGTAATTTAAACCTTAACAGGTACTAAAATAATCTTGTAATCGTAAAGCACAGAGTAGCTACATACAATATTAACCACCTTTATATTTTTCTCAAAAGCCCTAACAGTGTTGTAAACTATCATAGAGTAAAACATTGACTTGCACAACACTCGCTTTCTTGTTGAATAAGCACAATTTGAGAAGTTGTATGGGATAGCTTTAATTAGTAAAAATAAGATGTAAAGTGATCTAAATAAGATTGTATTATAAGTAGCGACTTCATAACGTAAGATTTGTTTAAACAATATTATCGTCTTCAAACCGATCGATGTAATGCTTCAATAAATATTTACTGAAATTATATAATTATATTTTGTAGAAATATAGTTAGATGTATGTTTTATTCACATAAAATATGTATACAACAAGTATTGCACTTAATTTAAATCACGGTTTAACTTTAATGAACAAATATATTTATTTATAAGGATTCTTTATCTTGTTGATTAAAGGAGATTTGTGCAATTTATTCTATACAACAATAATGTAAGTGCATTGACCTAAAGATCACAAGTATACAATATTTATGATTAATTTCTCTACGAAAAATAGCGGTAAAAATCACATATGTATAATTATTATTAAATTATACACTGGCCACTCGATGTTTGTTTTCTATAGGCCTAAATTTCATTTATTTTTTAGATGGCTAAAAGTAGGTAACATATACCTATATCTCTATGACTGTGGCTTGGGTCGATACATAATGCTACGTAATATATTTGTTAATTTTAGGCTACTCATTAGCTGTAGTGTATAGCATAGAATATAAGACTTAGATTTGATGTGATTGCCATTAGTGTTTTATGTAATAAGAACCCAATAGATGAGTGATATTTCTACAATCGCTAAATATATCGTTAGTCGAATGTATAGAGTGACGAGTCGAAATCGCGTGATGTAACGAGAAATGCGGCTCTACATTTGACCGATTTTGTCAGTAACTTAAGTTTGTAGAAATATCTGTCGTCTTGGGAGCTGATCTTATTTTCATTTCTATCTAGACAGAATTTCCAAACTATTCATAATGAATAACACTAAGAAATGTAATCGTAACATATCAATAAATAACGCTGTATTTTATATAATGCAGCTCTTAAATGTGTAGTCAATTAGAAAAATCTACAATGGTATTATTTGTTAGGTAAAATAAATGTTTAATGTTATTTGTGTAAAAGCTTATATCTGTTATGCAAACGATAATAGTAGTTACTGCTTTACAAATTAGGTGCTAATTTGATGTGTGTATACATGGGTGTGCACTTATTCGTTTTTATCACTGATTACTATATGCGAATGACGTCGACAATATGTGTTTTATATGTTGGGCGTGTGTCCCTCTTCGTCGTGTATTCTTAGAGCTTCCGATAGGGAATACTGTTTCGTGAAACCTGTTTTCTTCACGCTTTCATTCTATCATTAATAAAGCTAAATTGATATCAAAATTAGTTTTATCGTCATAGAATTTTAATGTATTGCGTCGATATTTAATTATTAGAGTACTTTTATCATTATATTATGTAAATTCGTTTGTACAGTTGCACTAATATTTATTTCACCGTAGCTGGAGTATAATATTTTTGTCAGAATATTGTTACACAATAGTGGTATATATTGCTTTTGAATAAGTATTTGTTTATTATCTCTATCCAAAAAATTAATCAATAAAATTTAATTAAACATTTGTCTTTTTATTTTAACTTTAGTAAATGTTTACTTTTAAGTCAGTTTCGAGCAGCGTCATCTATGGGTCATTTTGGGAGTTAGCTACCATATGACAGGTACTAATTTGACAGTTCTCGAACGAGTTTTGTTTAAGAGATAGAACAGTAAGTTCGTCCTTCTTTCAATAGATGGCGCTAAAAATTTATAGAATTTGCAGAATTGAGTACCAGTATGTAGTATATAATCTATGGCTATATTTTCTTTGCTTGCAAATATGAAGGCAATTCATTTATGTGATGATTTTATGCAATACATACTGGCAAATCAAATATTCAGCTCGATTTTTTCGATTTTGTTAACTATCCTTAAAGTTTAGAACTACCCCATATATAATATTTTTACCAAAATTGCCCTTCAATATAATGCCCTTCAAGCTAGCTAATATAACGTAGTTATATTATATCAGCTAATTAGGTTTCAGGTCATAAAAGGTATTTTTCTGTGACGTCCATAAGACAACAATTCGGTTTAAGTCTTTCAAAAGTGACCTTAATGAAACGTTTATTAAACCTTTTTTTAAGCACCTCTTTATAATATAAAATATCTATGTTTCAGTGAGTTTAGGATCCAATAGAATCTTCATTTGTCAAAACTAACATAGACTTCTTTCGTAAGCAATATAGAATTGAAATGTATTCATGATGCTTGAAATGGTCACATCAAGCGAGACTGGAAATGATAAAGGCATTTGGAAATAAAAGAAAAGTCAAACCTTTCAAGATGTACATTTATTTATTGACAAATAGCTATAGCGTTAACATTTAACGCATTCATCTTAATGCATGACTAGATAGTGATACTGAATTTGGTAATAAACTCCTTTTTAGGTCAATAACATTTATAGATACACAAACTACGTAACATTATGGAAAACTTATTACCAATTTAGTGTCTTACTACATTAGAATGTGATGTAATCTACTTGTTAACCTAATGTCTTAAACGACGCTGTTCGAGCAATTAAGGGCAAGTTACACTTTACTCGTCTACTGTGCATTAGGGAGTACCAAACTCTTTGATCCCTGCATTTTAAGCGAACGCGCGTTCCGATAGAGCTTTCGAAATCTGTCGCCCACGTGAAGTGCAACTTCCCCTTTACAGAGATTTGTTTGATAAGAATAGCGTCTCACACTTAAGCCTATTTTGGCGAAAACCTTTGATGATCAATCGATAACTCTAATACCTAGTACTTATATCTTCTAATACAGATTAACTACTGATCCATAACGATATATTAGTATAGTTTTTGATAACATTATTTTTGGTAACTATGCCATCTACTTTAATTCGAATTGAAAACAATTAACACAGTTCCTTTCATTACGAAAAACGGTTTAATAAATAAATTGCATTCAATTGTCATCCCTGAAGCCGAGGTCGAGAGGCTGTGTTGTGTAGCAGGTGGTATCATTTACAGGTCATTTAGTCCGCACATCAGGTCAGCGTGTTCGATGTCCTCGAGGGGGAGGGGGGCAAAGGCTAGGGTGACAGAGTTGTGGTACCTCCCACTGGATACTAGCCGGACGACTGTGTCCTCACAAGCGATGAACGCAGGACGTCGAGCTGAAAAATAACGTTCGCGTCAACATTTTTGCATAAATTTGCATGTTACAACTTCATCCACTGCAGTAAGTAATCTGAGCCTTTTAAGTATCGAAGGAAGACAATAAAAGCAATAATGGAAAAAGTTCGCTTGAAAAGCAATTTAGAGCCTTTCAACGTAATTTAAAATTTTCTGTAATGAGTGGTTATTTCCCGAGGATTTTTGTAGGATCCTATATTTCTATCATATAATTTCAGATGTAAAATATGATTGGATTCTAAATGAAGTCTATTCATTAGATTCTTTGTAAAATTTCGTTTTTTACCGTAACGCCGATATTTAATAGCCTCAAAAATTTAATTCTGTACTTCTAATTTTAGTCGTCACATACACGTGAAAATTTAAACTGGTAAACAATAACCGTGACTCTAAATCATAAATAACAAAGCCAACAAAATGATATCCTCACAACTAGTACACTGATCAGAATTTTATTTCGTTTGTGACATGCTTTTGTAAGTTCCTCTTTGCCGAGGGGAACAAGAGATGAAAAAGCTTTGTTTCCCAACAAAATATGTATAGAGCTGTACGTTATTTGATTCCCACAGTACCCACACAAGGGAAAACTATTTCTTGTTGTCCTAAAAATAATGTCCCTCTTATCGCTTATATTTTTCTGGATTTCCTTTTGTAGCTCATGTATACAGAAATATCACAAAGAAGAAACAGAGCAACTACTTATATTTATTTATAAAATTTATCAAAGTTTCAGCTAAATGTTTTTTTTAAACTCAATAAAAAGGATTTTGTAAACAACAGTGAAAAGTTGACAACAATTTTCGCGTAGGATCGATCTTTCACGTCAACATGTTTTTGTGACACGGAATCAAACGAGTCGACGTGACCAATCTGAAATGTTTTTGTTGTGGTTTGACAAGCAATCAACTCTGGAAAATCTTTCAAAGAAACAAAATATTTTGGTTTACACCAAACAAACGACAACTACAAAGCTTACCATGGGAAATTGAAAGACATTTTTTTTTAAATCCTTATCTCGGTTCAGTTGTATAAGTTAACCTTACTTTTTATTGTGTCATGTCACTAATACGCAGATGTTTTAAAAAATAAAAGTGAAATTTTCAAGTTACCAATAAAAAAATGCAAGTAACGTTAAGTATTTTTCTACCACGACACATTATACAAAGAAATAAACGAGAAAACTGTAGCTATTTAAATTTATTCAGTGTCTCATTTAGTGTTGCTTATTAACAAAGAGCTCTTTAAGCCACAACTTATTAAAGCCATTTACTTCATTGACGAACTTGCAACTGGTTGGTCTAATTAAAGATGGTCTATAAACAAACTTGTCCAGTTGCACTACTTTCTCAGCTATTTGAGAAAACTTTTAATTGGACTTGCAATGGTTGGAACTTCTCCGATACGTGACACCGTAGCTCGCGGTGCAGTGGAGTTTTCTCTTGATTAATTGATACTAAATACAAACTTGATCAAAAAAGACTAAAAAAAAAATTTTATATAACTTGATGTTCGAAGAATTGAAAATGTATTATGTATTTAAAAAATCAATCAAAGAGTGAGACAAAAGAACTGCGAAAACGTTATTGATAAATAGAAACAAACAAATAAACGAAAATCTCTTGTCGGGTTTTTTAGCTAATTATCACCAACTCTATATTTTGCTTATTGTTTTTTTTTAATTATCTAGTGATAACAAACCTGCCGTAAAATGAAATAAAAGCGAGGTTATAGTTACAAGAGACGCTCAGACGCAATACCAGTACCAATATAAGCAATAACATTTATTTATTTGATCTACAGCAATAATATTACCTTCATTGGAGTCAAGTCCGCATACACTGTCGTACACTTCCATTTTAGTATGATCGAGTCCGTTGGCGCCCCCAATGTCCACATAATCAGACAAGCCGCGCTTTGTGCACTGCGAAAATAAATATTTGCTTCATTATTGTGCAGAAAAAGCATTCGCTTTTGAGTTAGTAATGAGATTTTGAACTTCGTAACTGGAATAATTTAAAGGGTCGTTCAGAGTCAGGCGGCATTTTAACAATTGGAACTGCAAGTTGGAGGGCACTAGTGGATAGAGGCAGTGTAAAGTGCCTGTACTATGAGCTCTGAATATTTTAAATGTTTTCTTCTTAGAAGTGAGACGGCGTGCCTCTCTCTGTATTGTATCGGCAATAGTCCGGTTTGTAAGATTTAAGGACATCTTTGCTATATGTATTTAATGTACCAAAAATGTTATGAATAACTCTATGAAGTTTTACTGGTACTTCAAAAATTCTGATAGAGGGTGAAAATTATTTTTAGAAAAGCTTCTGAGTGAAGTTTGCCAAAGGTCACCCTTCAATATTGATAACAGGAATTATACGTTATCTTAATAATCTCATCAGATTACTCTAATGGGGGTGTGAAATTTTCTTTGAAGAATTATTCTTTAAGCCATCATTTAAAAATAGATCGCTACTTTAAGTGTGTTAAAACAATTTTGAAGATTAAGAACTAATTGACGGAAAAATTAATTAAATTAAATTAAATTAATTCTCTTAACTAATCCGGTAAAAAGTTACAGTTTATAAAAACTCAATAACAAAGGATCAAATTTTGAATTTTGAGCAAATTCCAGTCGAATTTTCGGAAGACATAATTATTACGGAAGCATTCAGTTAGCACCAATACCACAGTCGATTTGTGTCTAGAAACACAAATGTACCTTGCATGTAAATGAACTGGTAAACTAACAGTTGAACATCGTGAATAATGTAATAAATTCCTACACATTATACATACATGAGGACAGGATAAAGATTTTATGCAATTATTTTGAGCTTTATTTCACTGAAAACGAATTGTATCAACATAATCTGACCGCATGACTCTAGCCATCAACTCGGCTGTTTTAATTGGCGTTTTAATGATAAATACTTTTTAATGAGCATCGAATGTTTGCAAATTAATTTAAAAATAAGAGTTGAAGTAGACAGAAAATTTTGTGTTTCTTTTCATTTTATGACATATATTATTTGGTATTTGAGTTCGATAACAAGGAATTAAGCTCGTTTTTACGATAGGTACGTACAATAATTATATTTTTGTCTCTCTGTTTCGAGATACAGAAATGCCTTCTTGTTTTGAAATTATCCTAAATCAACAAACTTGTGATAAGAAAGAAAATGAACGTCTAGTAATACAAGCAAACAACTCACGCGACAAATTACCTTTGCTTGCTCTGACGAGATTTTAAATGAAGTTAAACCGAGTTTAAAATTTGATGGTATCTCAATTAAGATAAATTGTATCGCTTTCAGCAATTTTGCGGTGTTCCAATTATAGTGTAAATTAACTGAAGTATAGATAAGCTAAAGATGTTTCGCAGTTACTAAGGCTTTTGAGGCTTTGATACACTTTTTGTAAAAACAAGGTCAAATGAGATTATAATAATTATTATTTCTTGGGGAAGTAATTAGTCTCTTCTCGGTTCGTTCGGGAGTTTTAATTTAGCACTTAAAGCGCTTTCTTTAGTTGTTAACACTTAGAATTGTGGTGGGGCTGGACAGTGTCTTTGCTGTCAAAACCACGGTCGTACATAAGTACTACACTTTGTTAAGACACGCTCTCAAATGTTTTGTCTCTACATTTCACTTGTTGGTGAGAAAAACAGCATGAGACTTCAAGATCTTCAGTAAATAACTTTTGCACTTATATCTTGGCACTCTTGTTTACACACATGGACAATATGTGTAATATGGTGTCGTAGTATGAATTTAGCATTACTACGATTACATAATTTTACTTATCAGTTAAATTTTATTTGGTGAAATAATTATTTACTTAAACGAAATAGCTCTACATTTACTAATAGTCAGTCAATAGTTTTCCTTTTACAAATGATAATTTTGTGTAAATCTTTTAAACAGATTTCTTTTTAGAGTCAGTAATAAGTTTTCTTTGTGAAAAGAACTTTACACAGGTTACTTTCAAAAGGGCCTCTATATTTTCTGAAAGGCAAAGTAAACTAGAGAAGATGGAAGCAACACTTTAGGAACCTTAGTACCTCATCAAATATTTAGATATTTACGTTACATCATTTGTGAAAGTTTAGCACCAAATAACTTAGCATAACTTTCAGATATACTCTGCTTGAAGATTATCAAGCTTTTACCCTTTATAAATATGAAAGAGTAATCATACTCGTCAGACTACACGCTATTACCTAAAAATCAATCTTTATGTAAGTACGACTTGATAGAAACCTTCTTCGAACTTTATGGTTGGAAACATTTGTTTTCAAATCCTTATCCAGACAAAATGTAGAGTGAACTGCATAAATGTATTTCTTTCAACTTTTCCAGAATAATAAATCAAAGAGTTTAACCAATTCTAAGAAAAGGTAAAAATTAAGGCTGAAACAAATGACTAAAGTGCGTTTACTAAGAAGTCTTACAACGGGGACCAAATATATTTTTAGCGGAATACCAAATTAAGATCAATGATTGCTATGGAAGTAATGGCTATTATCTCTATAGTGCAACAGTGCCCTATCACAACGGTTAGGAGAATAGCAAATATAACGTATCAAAACATGCCATATCAATGATTACGACAACAGGGGTCGCTATAACAATTATTAGAATTGGGCCGTAGGTAGAGTAGACAAATAACATTTCTCCAAATGTTAACGTTGACAAGTCGCTGAAACGTGTTGTACTGACGAGTCAAAGTCACGTCCCTTATCGAAATGGTATATCTTTTTTTTTTTCATTTAAAATTTTCCATCTGTTTTCAATTTGATACGATAACATGATGTAAAATGTGAAGAGAGAAGAAAGAACAATTGATTGCTAAAAATTTGCCATTTCGCTTCCACAATTGTGATTCAAGAGTACATAAGATGCTAAGCAGCTTAACACTTACATGATGTATAGTTCCCGTCTCCATCTCGAGGAGGCGTCCCTTCTTGATGGCGACGCCGATGTTCAGGTCCAGCACGTGGACGGTGGCCGGGGAGACGGCCAGCATGGAACAGTTGCCGGTCTCGCCGTGGTTCCGCAGCGTGTACACGCCCTCCGCTCCAAACAGCATCACGTTACATGCTAAAGTGGAAACAATAGTTAGATACTCGTATTTGAGACTAATTAAAGAAAGAGCTCGGCCATGTGTCAAAGTCGCTAAGTCATATGCAATGTAGAGTCGAATAATAAGTCAGTACCTAATTTCGGCTGGCTCTGTATTTTAAATATTTGTCATACTATTTTTCTTGATAAGTCGTTGTACTTATAACTTCTTCAGACGCTCGTAAGTAATTAAACAGCGGATTGAATAACATTTTTCTTTACAAGGTAATGAGGAATGTTTTTAAATCCAATCAATTTCAATAACATTCACTATACTTCTAATTAATTTTGTTGCGGGTTCCAAGAAAGAGAATCGTTGCTCTGCGATAAACCTGCAGCAATGTATATTAAAAAAGTGCAGATTTTTTAAAACTAAATCAAACAAGTACAGTTATTATGTTAACTTTAAATAAGTAATTAATCACGTTCTTCATTTTAATAGTGAATGATTGATGTGGATTATTATCGAAATATAACCGCGGCGTGTGGTTTACACACGTCATATACACGTCCAACGTCATTTGTGGTGAAATGAATGGAAAATATTAAAATGAAGAATGCATTGTTTTAGCTATTGTTGGCTGGCAGAAAACAGATATATACAAACCCACCTGAACAAACTTTTGAATATTTTTATTCAATATTAAAATGTAATTTTTAATTAAGATTCCATTTGGTTGCGGTATTCCATAATATATCATGCAAAAGTTGAGTAAAAAAATACAATTGTAGGGTCGGGTTACTGTAATTTAAAAATGGAATGGTAGGTTTTTTATCTATTACTAGCTGTTGCCCGCGACTTCGTCCGCGTGGTTAGAAGATATAAGTTATAATTTATACCTGCCTTCTATCTATCTTGTAGGATTCAGTCAGCGTTTGCAATGTAAGCGCAAAAAATGTGTTTTTTTACGACCTCACATTAGAAACCTCAAAAATTATAGCCTATGTGTTATTCTGATGTATAAGCTATATTGTGGTAAAGTTTCATTCAAATCCATTCAGTAGTTTTTACGGGAAAGAGTAACAAACATCCATACATCCATACTTACAAACTTTCGCCTTTATAATAGTAGTAGGATGAAATTTACAGTCCGATAACCTTAGTTATTTTATAAAATGAACACGAATACAAAACTATTTCCAAGTACTGTTTAGCTTATTCTACATTTGAAATTGAGTTACAGTATTTGATAGTATTACCATATTCGAATCATAAATGAACTCAGAAAATAGAAATTAAGCTTTATTGTTCCACAGATATTTGTAGAGGACTAATTAAAGTCAATATTTCCATACATATCCTTATTCTAGCTAAACTATTAACCCATATATTTCGCCAAACGTGATTTCAATTACTAGAATAACTCAGTTACTCCGAGGGCCATGGATATGAAGTTGTGAGTGTGTATTTATCTGGAACGTACCATCAAGGCCTTTGCAAGCAGCCTGTTAGTGTATCGCTTAAATCTTTTCCCGATATTCCGAATAATGGTATATTTTTGTAAATTTTTCCAATATTCAATATTTTTTTCAGATATTTGCTACTTTTATGATGTTCAGATTTAATGTTTTGGTACGATTGACCGAAACCCAAATTTTTGTGAATAGACTTTAATTTGAAAAAATACCGTACTTTACTACAAGTAGGTAGGCTAAAGATAAACAAATTGTTTAGGTGACACATAAATTGGTAGGTGGGTATATGTATTTGTCATCCGCTAACAAAATTTATGAACGTAAGAAGCATTGCTTATAAACCTGGATATTTTTTTCACATTTGTTGTTATAGCAGCACAAGAAATCCATGATACGTTTAAATTTAGTATCTAGCTAACACGCTACATGACATTTGAGTTCCGTTTTACCTTTTCGTTAGGAAAACCCAAAAGCTACTCTCGTACTTAAAAAATATCCATTCACCCGAGTCGATTGGACAGTGCCGAAAACGCTTTTAACATTACCACATAGTTGTAATGTTAATTGCTAAACCTTAGTCAAAGGTACAATAATAGAGTCGTTGCTTTGACAGAAAGGTATACATCGGTTTGCGTTTCGAATCATGCTGCTTTGTATCGACATCCGAAACTATCTTGCTTAAATAATTTGTTGAAATTATCAGGACTTTATGGTTTTTCCAAAGGACTAGTAAAAAAACAGTAATCCTAAATAAAACTGTGTGAACAATAACTGTCGAAAATTTGTTGTGTAACCGATTTGTTTTTCTTCAGCTTATTTGTACTACTCCCTCAATGTCGAAAGATCGACTTGTTCTTAACAGGCAATGCTAAGTGGTAATCATTTAATATGTTACCGTATAATTATTTAAATAAAACTCATATTGCCTACAATAGCACAGACACATTTTGTTTTACAGTGAATAAACGTGTACCCTTTCTCATATTCACAAAAGGAAAAACAAAACACTGCATTCAAATACCGAAATAAGTTCCCATCATCATGTCAAGTAATATCATTGACGAAGGTAGGTACAGGTTTTGCTCCATGAACAAATGTGATATTACGGATACATCCAAAATGGATCGCAAAGCAATTCTGCGGAGTAACTAGATTTATTCATTACGCCTACCAGTAGCTGTAGTTGGAATATGTCTGTTGCGAAGGATACACGTATGAAGATTTGAGTATGAGGACCAATTTACATTTGGACGTGGAACTGGGTATTCTATATTCCATATCTACTTCCTCGTAGGTATACAAGCTTAAGGATTACAAGGGCCTAAAAAATTAAATGTTTTTTTTGTTTATGGCTTTCAGCTAGATATGATAGGTATGCATGCATTATGTTTAATGCTGAATATTGTAAAAATCTTTCAGTGACACTGGCTGGTAAATAGCTGGCGGTATGATGGTACGTATTAATTCCTGAAAGATTAGTCGCATTTTCACTTAGGATCGAAATAAATGGTTGGGTAAGAATAGAGTTCTATCATATGAATTATGAAATGGACAATATTTTACTTCGAATTGGAACCAAAATATTATTTCACGTAATAATTATAATTGAATTTCAACCGCTCAACTACTTCCTGATGAAACGGTCACGTATTTAATGCAGTCTAAATCAGTATAAACTCGTTTTGAATGAAGCTTCTATAAATGGAACAAATAGACAAAAGCGATCCATTTTCCATGTGCAATATCGGGCGGAATTTATGTTCCACAAAGGTTTATTACTGTTCACCTCATTAGTCTTCAGTATTATGCAATATTTATCGCTTGGTGGTTTATAATATCTTTCAGCGCACTTAATAGGATAAAACTGGGAAAATACTTTGGTAATAGCTTTAAGTGATACAAAACGCCTAAAGTTCAAAATAATATCACTCTTAATCGTGAAGCGGAATAAAAATTTTTCAATATTCAACTATTTTTAAAACTCTAAAATTCACTTTAAACTTGTAACACTGTTGCATAAGATTCTATTTTTAAAAGCAAGTTTCAATAGTTAATCGAAATTGGTTTTAAGAAAGCCTGGCTGGTAAGAAAGCCACGTTGCTGGTTTATAAGAAAACTTGTATGAAACAGCAACTTTGAAACAGCGAGACTTGAAAACTAATATCCCTTACTTGCAAGACAAGTTGAATTTAACATACGTTGCACATGTATCTTATATCGGGTTTGAGCTGATGCGGATGAAGTCATATCAGCAACGACAGCAACGTGGAATCTGAATATATGTTTAGTATTCAACGAATGTACATTTAAGACCAGGTTAACCAATACATTTAAACTACAACTTTATATACATAGATGGGAGATCTTATTCATTCATAAAATTAAACATTTTACGACTTCAATAATAAACACTCGTTTTTTGCCCGCGCAATTAATAAATTATTAACCCCAAGAAAAAACAGGTAGATACTTAAATAAATAACATCTCATCCCTTTGTAAGAGGTAGATCCGACTTAATTAGTAACGATGTCAGTGGGATTACTGAACGTAAGTAGGGTTTAACGTTAGTATCAAGCTTTCAATAGCCTTAAACCTTTTTTTATTTTATCGAAGAGTATTTGCCAGGAAAACATATAAGTGATTAAAAACATCATTATCTAGAAACATCATTATGTAGAATTTCGTTTTGTCAGTAATATTTGTTCGATATTTTTTTTTCTATTGGCACGGGAATTGTCTTCACTATGTATAAAACATTGGGTAGTTATTTTTAACGATGCTCTTGAATATGGTGGTAGGGGGCATTCATTGCTTACTACCACACATCTGATGTAATCGTTATGACGCGTTATTCTTATAATAATACGAACATAATCTTTTGATGACTATGGATACTAAAATGACGTGATTACGGTATATACCTAAGATTTTTCATCTTATTGTCAACTTTGATAATGTGAAGACTAATGTAGGTTGAAACGGCAATAACGCAGATGGCACGTAATTTTATTTTCTTTAACCTTAAAAAATACTTTTCAATAAATTAATACGTCAATATTATCTACATATTCATATCATTCTTTACTGTTACCTATGTTTATACCTGTTTCATCTATCTCTACATAATATATATTAGAAAAATATCAAGTACTCACGCTTAGTATTCTTCAAGTGTCTTATAATGACTGAAAAGCCTTTTCCCCTGGCAGGCACTCTGTACTGCACGAGGGCTGCGTTCTGTGACGACACCAGCTTGCGACTGGGTCGGCGGTCGCAGGACTCTACCAGTCGGTCGTCGTTCCACGCGTCTGCTGGCCACACTTGTCCATTCAGCTCCCAGCCGTCCACCCACTGGGGAAGGTAATTCTTAGTATTTGGGAAATGTTACTTAAGACTAGGATAAGAAAGGAGCCAATAACACTGAAAAATGTTGATCGGTATAAATTTTAATGGACATGTACACATAAAGTCTGCTTGTAGTAATAGAAACTCGCAAAGTAAAGTTGCAAAGCAAAACACTTGTTTGATCTCGTCGAAAATAATAATATACCTACTAGTTTACTTCTAACAAGATCTTTAGATATGAATACTAAATTAACTCCAAAGGTTTCCTAATTAATAAACCCTCATAGAGCTCAAATTCAAATAAACAGGTCGTGCTAACTAGGTAGTAATTTTACTTCACAGGAATATTATCCATGACATTCCACAAACTTTAACTTTGTTCAATTTCCTTTAACACTAATAAACTAGATCCAAGATGAGCTAAACTTGGCTAAGCCACGGTCTAGATATAAATAATGCTGGCGTCCACATCCCGCGAAAAATTCAATTAAAGTTTCCTTAGCAACTTCACTCCCTTATAAAATAACTTCTTACTACCGAAGCATTACGGTCTCATATCTTTATTACATCATCTCAGTATTACTTGGTAAGGGCGCGACATATTAATTTAATACATTTTATGGCCTTGCAAATCTTGTAAAGAAGGATCCCGTGGGAAATGCCAGTAAAATTAATGTGGTGTAAAGTGAAAACCCTTTACTCATGTGACGTCATACATAAAATTGATGATGATTATGGAAGGTGTCAAAGTGTCAATTTTACGGAGTTATGTTGTAAAAATAACTTATTACCTACTCTTTAACCTAATTTATCTGTACCAGTTTAAAAAATGCTGGCTTGTTGGTAAATATCACAGGTAATCAAAAAAGGAAAAAAGTAGAACAATAATTCAATTAACTGGCAGGCAAGCTAACTGCGAGAGTTATTACATTATTGGATGAAGTTTACTCTCGCGTATTTTTACTAAATGAAATTGTAAAACTCGTTTAATTTTATGTAACAATTGCTTCAGGTCTTTGTTTTTGATATTTACCGCGACCAGTCCTCCGTTCTCACAAGGAACATCGATGTAGTTGAAGATGACTTCGATCCTCTTGTCTGGCTCAGCTATCATGTAGATGCCGCATACAACGGGATCATCGGACGGCGACTTAAAAAATAGCTCCCCTTCCTCTGACGTCACCAAGAAGCAATCTGCAAGAAAACACTCAGTTTATAAAAGGAAAAACGTTTTTAGTATCGTGAAATAGCTTTTCCCTGGTTTAGCCACTCTAGTCAATAATGGTAAAATCGTTCGCTTTTCATCTTCGATGGCTGAGTTAATCGTTTAAGGCATTGTGTCTCGGGCATGCTCTCAACTTGCACACAAATACAATGTGGAGGGACCGACATTTTTCTGGCAATAATCGCATTATGCGAATATACCATCAACTTTGATTGCAAGGTTAAGTAAACTGCCCGCCAACTGCCACCCTTGACTGAACAGAGGTAGCCAAAATTATGCATGAAAGAAGGTTAAAAGGAATTCATTATAAAGGGCTGACATAGGTAGTTTACTGAGCTGGTTTTCATTAGAAGTAATTTTAAGCTTATTTTTCTCGCATAAATTCTTTTACCACGTTTGGTTAAAGCTCTTCATTATTCTTTTATGAATTTTCGTTTTTCTGAAACGATGTTTAATCTAAAAGTTGTGTGAAATGATTTTTATTATATTTTTAGGGATCGTTAGCCCTTTGTGTAGACACTTTTACCGCCAAATTCAGTGAATTCATTTTCTAGCGTTAAAATTACATACATTGAAAGTTTTAAACTTATAATAATAATAGAAGTAGGTACATTGCGATGCATGCATAACATTTATGACAATGTTTTCTATAAAGAACATTGCTCTCACTGTCATCGTCTGACAGACGTTTTGGTCTGTGATGCTTTCATAGAGATGAGAGGAAAATAATTTTGACCATTCCCAAAAACCTTTGTCCCAGAAAATGTGGATGTCCGTCAAGAGGTAGAGAATAAATAGAGTTACTGAAATCCGAATCACCTCATCTGTAAATATGTTCCGAGATTTTTATTATTTTATTCTATTGTACCCTTGTTAGTGGATAAGTACAAAAAGTCCTGATATAAGACCTACCTTCTTCGGGATTTATGACCCGGTGCGTTGGTCGTGGCAGGCGCCTTATTCTGGAAAATCTTGACAGCGCTGATGCCGAACTCCTCTGGCCATAGTCTCTGCCCTGTTTGCAAAGAAAAGCAATAGATTAATAAAATTATTACAGAACTCTTTTTAAGGGTTTTTGTTGCGTCTCTTTTAGCTATTTTCCATTTAGATGAATTCATACTTAATGTTTTTTAAATTAGCATTTTCGGTTTCAAAGATCAAAATATGGAATGCAACATTATATTAAAATTACTTTAAAAACTCTAACGTGACGCTAGTTACTGTGATGTTTATACAAGTTTCAGAAGTCTTCATTACATTAATATCAATTAGACGCACTGTTTCGCCGTCAGAGTGGCATTGAGCTAAATATGTTACCAGTACGAATGTCACTACTGCCCCTAATTATTAATTAATATTCGCATGACCATAGTAATTAACACCTAATGGTTTGCCTTGGAGCTTTCTACGTAGTGGTATAACACAACTCCCAAAGGGACTTCATTGCTATCATTTTTATACCGTAAAACAATAATCACTAAATTATTATCATAATACTGTGGTAATAAAGGATATTTTTTTGGACCTTAGTAGATTAATCACAAGAAAAGAGTTCTTCTTGCCGTAGTATGAGACAATAATGAGGAAATTAAATAATGATCAGGATTATTTTCATAAAATGTATTCAATCTTATATTGTATACATAAGTTAGGGATAAGTTTCTACTGCGTTCCGGTGGTTTTATCCGGTACTAGTTTAGCGTACCCCTTGGGTTTACCCATGTTCTTGAAGTTTTATAGTAAGTGAAAGATAACCTTAACAGTTACAAAATATAATTTTGAACCTACACCTTTGAAATACCTAAGGGTGAGATTATATACGACAAAACGAGGATGAAATGACTGCACAAAATATGTTATTCTTATAAATAAAATATAATAAAAATAAATTTAGTAATAAGGGAGCTTAGAGTTATGGAAGCATGCCCTAATTCGGGGAGAGTCCACACAATTGCCACTCATAATTCAAGATAAAACTTCATCTCTGAGTGATTTTGAATGTATTCTACCCGTACTTACGACTTTAGTACGTGAATTTCACACAAACGGTCTCAGGAGAAATCTTTTCAAGTCCACAACGCATGCGATGTATTTGACAACTATATGTAATAAATAGGGTAACGTGATAGATGTTTTGTAGAACTATATATTGTATTTCTATCTATTGCCTAACTATTAAAATCTAATGTCATGTCTTTTCTTGAAAATATTAAAAAAAAGAAACTTTTACCCTTGGTTTCGATTTACGTGATATTTATTGAATTAATTAAAAAAAAATATATAAATTAATGAGGTTATCATGTAAAAAGATATTAAATGACGTCGACTAAATTTCACGCAAATTCTGATTTAAGTAAATGCGATCAATTTTAAATTTTATAAAACTGAGTATGCACCAGGTGTAACAGAAATGGTCATTTTTTATTTACAGAGTGTTTTTGGTTTGTAGCTGGCGCTTAAATTCAGATCTTTTTGAATAATACAACAGAATCTCGACGAGAGACCTAAATTTGTTTCAACTAGAATTATAGTTTCATGTCAAGGTTGAGGGAGTCATTATAACATCACAAAAGTTATGAATTCCAGCTCCACTAGTTTTCATAGTATTAAAATATTAAGTTGCTTTCATGCTTTCATTTCAGTAACAACAACGTAACTAAATGATTGTTAACTCTATCATAACTTTAATCTATTTTAACAATGAAGTCATATGATATTACTAGAACATCACACAGAACAAACTGACCTGCAATTTATCCATAGGATTTATGTATTTAAAACAAGTAATAGATTAAAAATACGTTTTTAAATGTCACTCCATTAATATTTTATAAAAACGGCCATGCCGTTTTTATAATGGTAAATTGCATTGTCATAGAGTTTGAAGCTACCCTGAAAACTTCGGTCTGCTAGCTTATAGGGAAGTGCCTAAAAATTGAGTTGCAAAAATGCAACCGGAACGACAAACAAACAACACAAGTAAAGTATAATCCAATATTCACAATGTAGTTATTTCAGTGTTTACTTTATCAGCTAGAAATAAAAAACCTACTTTACAACGTCTAAAATTACTGTCTATAGGTATACAGTTTGCCGCAGAAAATATGTTCTAATCTTATAATAGGACTGTCTACTATGACATACTTATGCCAATATCATAAATTTACGAATAATATTAAATTAGCTATGAGGATAAAGAAAAATGGTTCTTGGAAAAGCGCTTATTCGGTTACACTTAGAATTCGCATGAAGTCGAGGATTTTATTCTGAGTATTATCTATTGGTTATTGAGATAAAACCATCTGTTCTGGGTTTCCATGAGGTTTAATTGGCTTGCCAAAAAAGAACTGTGGGAGACACAGCTAAACAATATTTTTTTCAAAATGTTTAAGTGTATGTGTAAACTTAAGATTTTTTTTTAATAGTAAATTGCCTAATAATGTAAACAATGTTCTCCCTCCTAATAAATTGATTTTACAACAACTTAATTAGATCTCGATATTGCACATGGAAGGCCGTCCTTTTCAAGCATGGATACGGTATTTAAAATGATATTGGGTGCTGTTGAAATATGTTTAATTATTCTCATTTATTTATTTACTAAGCAATGTAAATAAGGGAATTAGCAGATAAAATTACCAAACAAAATAAATATTTTTAATACATAAAATATAAACTATCAATATCACACGTACCGTTATATAGGTACCTAAGTATAACACTAAAAACCTCAAAGAACATGATATAAACAGCGTGTGCCTTGTGACAGTCAAATTTCAAGTTATAAAACAAAGGAGTAAAGTGAATCGATCTATTCGGTATTCCATTTTAGTCATTCTTTATATAAAAGTCGTGAGATTGAAATTGACAGCGCTCCGTCAAACTCAAATATCCCCCGAATACTTTTATATCAAAGGCAGGTAGACTTTTTGTTTGCCTTCTACGAAAACGATGAAGTGTGGGTTTATACGAAATTGTTAGTGAAAAAAGGAATACGTTGTAAATTGAGGCCTAATGCGAGCAAATAATGGAGTTAGTTTCATAATGAGTTCAATAAAGCACTGATCTCGATTTAACGTGAAGTTTTTATTGGTAAAGAATAAGTGTTGTGCGAATTTCATCCATATATTATTAAAGAGAAAAGCCGCATTTGCGGTAGATTCAGAGTCAGGGACTGAATTAGACTAGAATATTCTACTATTACTAAATCATCTCGTGATCCGTTGTTCGGGAATGATGGACATGGATGATTTGGAACACGCCGCAGGTTGACAAGCCTGCAATGATTCAGCCTGGCGGCAATGCCAAGTCACGGATATACGTGACCGAATTTCGGACTGACATTTACCCTTGTCATTTCGGAGAAAAACTGGCCATTTGGCACAATTTAGATTAAGTTCATTTAATTGATCTGGACTTGAGGAGGCTATATTTAGAACCGTTAAGTGAATTGGGTACACTTAATTTGGGATGCCATTCCCCAGTATTCCCTATGCGATTTAAGGGTGGTTTCAATTTAGGGACCCTTACATGTATCGTTTTATCAGAGTTCGTTTACCTCACTTCGACTAAATTATACAAAAAGTAGGTCAAGTAGTAGGAAAAGACCATAGCGTGTAAACAAGGATCATTTCTTTGAGATGAAGAAAATAGAATCTACACCGTTTCACCTTTGCTGTTGTCTACTAAACCTAGGATGTATGCGAGGACTTTGGAAGACGTTGCAAATCAACACGCTTTTGAGACTAAACAGTCAAAGTCGCGTCATAAGTGTTGTCGAAAGAGAATGACAATCCTACACCATAACATGATTTCCCAAACGTGATAACCAACGCTGACATAGTCCACCATCCTCAAGTTAAGAAATAAACCTCCCATGTCTTCTGTTTTTCATGAAATGACTAAGAACTGCAGTTTGACATATAAACAATATTAGACACAAATATTTGAATATACTCTCCCTTACAAAAACAAAATAAATTTGACGCATTTTATTTACACAATGTTAACATAAACATAGCGATAGCATCTAATAAACTCAACGGAACCCCTATAATAGTTGAGGCTGTTTTGCAAGGCCACTGCCGTCACATGCCCTGCAAGGTTTATTAGTTTATACATGATTCCTGACAAGCGGCAAATTTCACGACCGACGTCACGCTAATAGATACAACTAGTTTTAATGCAGTTTGAATAAGTTTCATAATAGTTTCGAACGGCACTTAATTCAGTGTTTATGTGAAAATTGATTTATTCACGAGTACACCAATTTATTACGATTAACGTAAAGCGAGAAAACAATATCTTAAAAATAAAAAATAGAAACAGTTCCAGATTTTGATTCGTGTTGGATTTGGCTCTAAAATCGTACTATCTTACCAAACAAGATTGAGCAGTGATCCCTTATTATCAAAGTCCTTAGCTGTCGATTGAACTTTTTTCGAAAAATCAACTCGTTCTCAGTTCAATCAGAAAGCGATTCTGTCAGATAAACCTACAGACTGATGCTTAAAACTAATTCGGCTGTTTATTAATTTCATCCTGTACCTCGATTCGTTCGACAAGTAAAAGTTAAACTCTAATAATCTAATATTAGAGTTATATCGATGTTATTAAATAGCTAAGCCAACAAGGTGCTGTTACCGTAATAGAACTTCTTCTATGTACCTTGCAACTTAAGTATGTATGAAGTTTGTTCCAAACCGTCCAGCAACTTCGCCTTTATAATGTTTTAATTAAAGCTTTTCCTGCGGTATTACTAGTAAATCCTCTAGTTTCCTACAATAAATAGCTTAGCACATTTTACTTGCACTAAAGTCGTTAGAAATTTACAAAGGAGTTTTAATTAGAACAAATAGAATGTATGAACTGAATGTGTGGGATGATATTAATGAGCATTTGATTTAATTTAAAAAGTTTAATTAAGACAAGAAAGTATAAGAAATTAAGTGTAGAAATAAATTATGGGACGAGCATGGAAACTTTTATCACCAAAAAGATGAGAAGTTTTTCATTCTCAACAATAATATTAATAGTATAGATGGTTAAGAATAAAGTACAGTTATTTTTTTGAGTATAGAAAAACGCTTTCGCAGAAATGGTAATCTTTTTTCATGACATATCCATGTCAGTTAAAAGGATTTTCCCATAAAACAAGTTTATTCGAACCCTTTCGATTGATGTTACAAATTGACCAAAAGTCAAGATTCCATCAGAAAACTGGCATTGAATGGCAGAAATCATGTAAATTTGATTTCACGTATTCTCCCAAGAGATCGACTACCAACTCTTTAAATGAGATTGTTTATATTGAGGAAGCGAGAAAGAGTACTAAACGCTGTAGAGCAATGTCTCCCTTTCACTGTCATAAGAAATTCTCTTTAGAAGAGGTATTAGGTTTCAGGACTTTGGAGACCCGACACATTGCGATTGTCTTTTTTCTTTTATTCATATTTCAAACTGCTTTTATTTCAATGCTTTTTGTAGGTCCAGTTATACATTTGATTCTATAGCAAACAAACGTTGGAACGCGATATTTTTATAACTGGATATTCTTTTGTTTGCTTATGAGTTGAAAATAGAAACTAAAAAAAATGTTTCGCAATATGAATATCATAGTGTCGAATTTCAGTCTCAATGTATTTATAGGATGATTATTTTAACTAATACCTATTGTTTAATAGTTTTAGCAGTGTAGTGTAGTATTTTAATACAGACAGACCTACTTATTTTTTTTGTAGATTACTAGCAAAATTTGACCATTTCATTTGCCTGTCACGGACTAAAAACCTGAATTTTTTTTTATTAGTTACCTTAAATTGTTTGCAAATCCTCAAAAGATACAAAACTTTAATTATTATACCATTAAAACAAAAACATCTTATTTTACGTTCAGAACGAACTGTCCTTTACATTCAGTTTTTTGCGTAATTATGATTAATTAAGAAAACAATTTGTTTGACATTTTCATTTCTTCTACGTAAAAACGTTGTTAATTCAGCCATTTGTCCGCGTTATTAAATTTTAATTCTAGTGTTAAAGGCCGGAGGTATTGGCGCGTTAATTTGCTTGTGGAAGCGACAAAATGTTTATGACATGACATTCAACTGCATTAGCGAAACGAAAGTACTCTCGTCAATACTTTAGACTAATTAAAATTAATGGAGCTTTTGGTTTGGATTAACATGGATAGTTCGGCTATTAAGTGTTTATATTTGAACATGTACATTAATTTATTAAATTAGTTCATAATACTATTCAGTCGGTACCGAAAAAAATGATAAGAACAGTCGAAAAATCAGTAAAAGATAAACTAGGTATCACTTGAATTAAGTGAATTCGAGTTTTATCATCATACAGGTGACAAATATCACGGAGGGTATTTCATGAGAATGTGAATGTGTTAATGACAAAAATTAGGATTACATTAGATGAGGTCAAAACAATGATAACTAAAAATGAGTTGTTTCATTTTTGCATTACAGAAAGAGTGGGTTAAAACTTTTAGGAACGTATTAACTAAGTTTTAAGTTCTTGAGTAAGACTACAACGCAATCCGAAACTGAAATGAGGAAATAACGTGATATTAAGACTGAAATATTATTAAAGTTGCGAGTTTGCAAAGTGACTGAATTCCGGCGATCCTCGTCATATCCTCAACAGTTCTCTAACTCCAGACGATTTGCATCAAAACTTATGACATAAGATGAAAGTTAGAGTTTCGAGTTGTCATGGCAACTGAAAGCTGCTAGACGTGTTGAAAGAAATAATATATCTTGAATGACAATAATCATTGGAATTTAGATTTGAAAATTGTTAGTCTAGGTTTATATTATTTCTGATTCTCTGTATTCCAAAATAACTTAATTCATGAACGCTTATTATTCAAATTTTTACCTTTTCTTTTGGTGATGAACCATTTTGTATATTTGACAATCACTTGGTTTAACAACCTTTGATTGCCTGGCAATAAAATACAAAAGAAACATAAAAACATTCGTCACATATTCTTAACAAAAGGGTAAGTTTTTGTACTTCAGGTTTCCATAACTAAAGTGATACAAGCCTATTCGGTAAGGTCCTTATGTAAGTAGTACTATTGCAGACAAACAATGAAAGACAGACTTATTTAAAACTTACAACAATTCTCTTTCGTCAAGACTTTGCACAGAAATCCAAACTAATATTATAAATGCGAAAGTAACTCTGTCTGTCTGTCTGTCTGTCTTTCTGTCTGTCTGTCTGTCTTTTCTTCACGCCTAAACTACTGAACCGATTTGTGTGAAATTTGGTACAGACATAGTTTGAAACTTGAGAAAGGACATAGGATAGTTTTTATTACAAAAAATAAAAATAAAAAATAAAATTTATTACGGACATACTATATAATAGTGCCATCTATTGGTCAAATGTCGAGCTGTTCCTATGCTCCGTAGATAGATGGCGTTAATCGCGCAATGGTGTCATTACACGTGTTCGGTTCATGTTATTGTTTTAATTCATCGGAAAATCCATCAGAAAAATGTAAATAAACAGTAAAAAGGTGTAAAAAAAATAATATTAATATAATAAAAGTTTTACTACAAAGAAAATGCTCTAACGGAGTATAGATAATTCTCATAATTCTATTAGTACTACGCGCAATGGTGTCGATCGTTACACGAGTTCGGTTCATGTTGTTTTAATTCATCGGAAAAAAGTAAATAAATAGTAAAAAGGTATGAAAAAAATAATGAAATAACATATAAAAAATATAATACTACTTTTAGTACAAAGAAAATGCCCGAACGGAGTATAGATAAATAATCCGAGTTGTCACTATGGTCGATAGATGGCGTTGGGATCGAAATAGATCGCGCTATGGTTTTGTTACACGCATTTGGTTGGGTATCGGCCGAGCGCTTCGGTACCGTCGTGGTAAAATTGTATTGTCGGTTGTATGGTCGTTTATGTGGATTGGTCCTGTTTCGTAAGTTCTAAATTGAGAACCTCCTCCTTTTTTTGCAGTGGGTTAAAAACTTTCTGCTCAAAGTAAATTTACGGACGAAGTCGCGGGCAAAACTACCCATGCTAAAAATGCGATAATAACTCTGTCTATCTGTCTTTCCGTCACGCCTAAACTACTGAACCGATTTGGATGAAATTTGGTTCAGACATAGTTTGGAACTCGAGAAAGGACATAGGATAGTTTTATCCCAAAAATCCTGCGGGAGCGGGAACTTCTCAAAAATCCCGCGAGATCGGGAACTATGTGAGTAAAACCAAAAATCTGCCGGAAGTCACTGTTCCACGCGAACGAAAGTCACGGGCAAAAGCTAGTACTTACATACTTCCAAAATGCTTTCGGTCGTAGGCGTAAGTTTTGTTTCACTTCGAAAAGGAGACACGATAAAAGAAATAAAAACTTGATCAAATAAACTTAAGCAATTTAAAACGTTTAATCCAATTGCTATTCGATACAATGTTTAGTAAGGTGAATTTTCAGTATTTTGTTTTGTAGTAGGAATCCGTAAAGGATTGAAAAAACGCCTACTAACACACCACTTTCTATCACCAAGAGGTATCTTTTGAACTGTAATGTAAAACCATAAAAGTATTTGAAAAAAAAAACTATGTGATTATAAATTTGATGGGTAAATCGGTATTTCTTTACCCTTTTTATACGGAACCTTCAGGATCAAGAGTATAACTCACGATTGAATAGTGTTTTCTGCAATAAAACACGTATTTGATTCACAGAATTCCTTTTAAGGCAAAGTTACATTGTTTTAAGCAAAAGTTTCAAAGCAATCTTCTCTTAGTTTCATGAGACAATACCATTTGTTTCTCACCTTTAATATTCTCTGAATCCTTTTTATTTTATCTCATTTTATTTCGTTCTTAATATTGCTAGTATAAAAACGTAAATTATTTTGTTGTGGTTTTATTGAATAACACATATTAAAACAGGATATAAGATTGTTAAAGAAGTGGATTAAAGTTGATTTGCCCGTTTACTATGAATTATAAAGCAAGACGGTGCTTCGCGCAGTGTACTTCGTTATCAAGTACAATGGCAACTGTTCTATTGTAAAACTGCACGATCTGCATTGACTGCACGGACAGTCGAGTGGCATAAGTCACTACGCCAATCCCACTGTTCGCGACATGTCGCGAGTTCGATCCAAGTATATAAATAACATTTTTGTGAGCCTGTTCTGAGTCTGCATAAAATGAAAGTTTGTGAAAACAAAAAAATATAAAGATAACATTCCTAGTAGTTAATCGTAAAGATAAATCCCACTCTACACTCCCAAAAAACGGAACAGACATAAACGTCGTTTGTAATTGTATATCTTGCACTAATACGAAAAAGTATCCAATAACACTGTCAATTTCTTTAGAAAATGTCCCCAATATCAACTCAACATCGTTTATTTGAATTAATTGAAAAAAAAAACTTTAACTAAACGAAATGCCCAATTCAGTAAATAATTGTCAGCTTTAATCTCGCTGTCAGTAATACAAGGTAACTGAGACGTATCAAGTAACTTCCAAGTTCGCAAAGTTTGTGTAAATAGAGAACTACAGGCAATTAAGTAATTTTATCTTGTAATTCCTCATAAATAAAGATCTAAAGGTATTTTGTATTTTTGTTTATATTTAGTTTAATTATTTTCTATAATTCCTTTAAGTAACTGCCGTTCTGATAACTTGATATCCATCTGTTGTTGCCCTTTAAGATGTTTATTGCGATAAATAATATTATATAACTAATGCCCATTAAAATTTGTTTTTATTATTGTATAATAAAGAGTTTTAAAATTATTAAGGTTAGGTTACAAAATTAGGTTTCGTTTTTTCGTTTTCTTTATATTCTATGCTATTAGACTGATTTTTGTTACTGTAAATCGTATTATTATTGAGAGAAATAAAACTATAAAACAAAAGCAAATATGTACTAAAATCAGTTTAGTTTCAATTAATGAACGTTGATATTACATTGGTACTATGTATATATCCATTTAATAAAATTAAGCAATATACACATAAACTAAGTGGAAATATAAGGATTTCCTAATTCAGTGTCATAATATAATTATGAAGGGCATGTTAATTAATAGTTAATGAACTCAAGATACAAACATAATATTATTACAACAAATTTCGCCTATAGAGGCACGTGTAAACCATACTAACATAAAATATGAACGTGTAACTCTGTAATCCTTTTACGCCTAAACTGCTGAGATAATTTTGATGAAAGTCAGACAGTGAACTGCAAAAAAGGACGGTCCGACATTATACCTCATACAAGATCCCTCAAGGACCAGGACCAGGGCGTTTAGACAAGCTACAATTTTCTCCAACTAACTCAAATGTAATGAACTAAAGAGAAAGAATGTAATATTCAACAGTTGAACTATTATAGTATAGAAATTAGTTGGAATAACTTCCAACTCTACTAGAGGCATACTTAAAAAACGCCCGTTACTTGTTACTTCAAAATGGAATGAAATAGGGAAATCAACAAGAAAGTCTGACTGCTCCGTCAAATAGGTAGGAAGACGCATTTTTAATTTATTAATTCGATAAAAAATTGGAAATTGGACTAATAACGTCATTTGTCGGTAAATGTTAATTAATGTCACACGAAAATTCAAGTCACGTTTTCAGTCAGTTATATTCTATCCTACGAACTATTTATATTATTTTAGTCAAAATTTTGTTCATTTAAAGTCACATTACATATTAGTTCAAAACTAGACCTAATCTAAAATTAGTATGACCAAACTAGTTTCAAACTATAGGCAACACACAATGACAACACAAACTGCGGCTTGACCCGAACAAATAGGTGCTAACCTACACCAAATATTTGTTCGCTAACAATTCTGAATTACCTGTGGAATTCATTAAATTGTGAGCAACTTGAAATGGCGCCATAGTATCAATGAAAAGCTATTTGAAATTTGTTTTGTTTACTGGTACAATGAAGACTAATTTATGGAACCGAATGTAGTGTTAGTTTGCAATAACAGGAAGATTTTAGGAGAGATTTTAAGAAAACAAACCGTATCTGTCATCTGATGATCCACATTATTTTTCAAAAAAATGTCGGGTAATGAACGACATATTTTGCAAAAAAAAGAGATTGGTATTTCATAAAAATAAAACCTTAATTTATATGAAAAGGTTTGAAACCTTTTGACGTACCATTTTTGTCTCTAATAAAAATTGTTCCGACAAAAAAATGTGTCAGTTTTTATGTATGACATATTTTCATGGTATTTGTAGGCATCCAATTATTTAAAAATTTCCAAGTATTCAATTATCCAAAAATCTTCAAAAAAGTATTAAACGATTGCGGATTACCCAACAAAGATGATTAAATCTATTTTAACACGTAGACATGTCTCAGTATATTAGACTCAATGCATGATTAATAGGTGACTTCCTAGCGAAATGTGTAGGCGTCAAAGAAATTTTATACCCCGAATAAATATTCAATAAATATGGTAATTTTATGAGATGAGCATGTTTCTTGAGCGCGTTATACATCCTCGTAAATCGTGGATACACCTGGTTATTGGAAATAATCGACTTTACAACCACCGAGGGATATAAAATGAAGCTACACAAGTCTGTAATAGAGCAAGTAGTCAAGGATGAGTGTTTCGCATAAAAAGTGTCTGTAATGCAAAGCAGTAAAGTACAATATCAAGATTTCGTATCTTTGTATCAGTGCATTCATTCCAGACGATGGGTTTCGCCAAAGAAGTTGCACCTTAATTCAATTACTACTTGGAAAAATTATATATTATGTAAATTAAATATAAAAACATAATCCAAATCGGTTGTCCGTCGGGGGTTAAAAAAACACTTGTCTACTGTTATCTAGTTTTTTCATCCTTTGTAGCGTGATTGTATAACGAACATATTATATTATATCCATCTGACCATTCGTATTTAAGTAAAACTTTAAGTAGATACTAGCTGTTGCCCGCGACTTCGTCTGCGTGGTTAGAAGATATAAGTTATGACTTTTTCTTCGCTCCTATTGGTCGCAGCGTGATGATATACATAAAGCCTAAAACCTCCCTCGATTAATGGTATATTCAACACAAAAATATTTTTTCAATTTGAACCAGTAGTTTCTGAGATTAGCGCTTTCAAACAAACAATTAGTATAAACATAGCACATACATAGTATATACATAGTAATTAGTATATATATAGTACAATTAGTATATAGATGCCAACGATATCTTTGCTACGTTTCATCGATTTTTAATTTCTCGCGCGGAGATTTTAATATTACGATAACTCATTACCTATTTACGTTTTTGGCGTAGTGTAAAAGGCAATTTGTTCTATATTACATGCATAATATATCTAACTTATTTAGTTGGATAAGGATTAATACTGTATTGTTAAAAAGAGGTTCGTAAGTAACCAATAATTTTACTGTATTAAGAAAACACATAAAAATGGTTATTGTGGGTTATCCTTGGAAGATAGACATATACCACCGCGGACTTTTTTGTAGATCTATTAAAGAGGTACAAACTTGCCATACATTGTTTTGTTGTAACTCGAAAGGTTTTGGCAGCGTTCTCGATGAAAGCTCTCGAATGGCTTAATTTTTTCCGACATGTTTAACTAATATCGCTGTAATATCGTCAGTTTACACAAAACCTAAACTTATTATACACTAAAACCTTCCTCAAGAATTGCTCTATCAATCGTTGAAAACCGCATAAAAATCCGTTCAGTACTTTTCTAGTTTATCGCGAACAGACAGACAGACAGACGCGGCGAGGGACTTTGTTTTATAATATGTAAGGATTTATTTTATCTGCATGTCTAGTTCATTGACTTACAACATTTAGTCACATAATATTTTGTTTTCGTATAAACATTCGGCCCGAAATGTACAACCCTGATGTTCACAGTAGGAACAAGGAGAAGGGGGATTATCCATAAAAAAGTAAGTGCTTCTTAACGTATAATGCTTCCGCTACTTATGTGACAAACATGATTAATATACCCTGAAACACTTGTACAGAAATGGCTTAAGTACGCTAAGAACATGTTTCATAAATACTTACGAAAAATCTGACCAAAAATGTACACCATAAAATAATTATGTGAATTATCATGTGACAATTTAACACAGGAACTCTTTTTTCTGTTAGGTGTGCGTTTTTATTTGATTAATATGTTTTTTGTCATGCTTCCATCGGTTTTGAACCGCTGATCAATCCAAAAAAGGAAATACTAAATTAGTCAGACCTCGTAATTAATTTTGGAATGTCGTTATGAATATGGATTGACAATACTTAATTCTTGAAGGTTGCTTAGGTGATGGATTTGAAACATGAAACTGTTGTCTAAAATTACTTATGAACGGTTTCAATTGTTACAAAACTCATATTCATTAAATCCAAAGTTCTGTTTCAATCACGAACTTGACGAACTAGCCGGATATCATCAAATACTCTAGTTCACTTGCAAACTTACTTGGTTTGTCTTCCATATACGTATATATTCATATTACGTGTCCATATGGAGAGGTCAATCATAACCCAAGCTCTTAAAACTATTTGTCTTTAATTTAATTTTTCATTACTCAGAACAAGGAACTTGTCAAACAAAATCTGCTTTTTTTAAATAATATTTTTGCATTCAGACTTAAATCCGGACCAAAAATTCGATACATTTTTAAAGCAACCAAATTTTATTCCAAATAAAAAAACTGAAACCATAAACCGCTTTGCTGATTTGTGTGGATCTTACGAAATGGATTATCCATAAGCTTGTTTCGATTGATTACCGTAGTCTTGATCCTGCAAATCATTTCTTTCTAAGAAAAATACCAGAAAGTCTTGGTTAATATATTGCGTTGCTGCTAAAGCCCAAGAGTACTATTTCTGTTAATTTGCTAACAGTGATTTAGACAGAAAGTTTGATTAACCAGGAGCTAGTTAATTTGCCAAAACATTTGTTGGTGATGTTTGGTAGCTGTATAATACAAGTCATTTATTATAAGACCTTTCTTTCTAGAATTTTCTCTATAGTAGTGTACGGTCGTGCAATCTAACTCAACTGTCATAAAAATCGTATTTGTTGTGTTATTCCCTCTCGATCGAGTTTGTGAAAGGTTCCTAGTTCAATTTTATGGTCGACAACGTGCCTTTAAATCTCTAGTGGATCTAGTTGATCAATTTTATCTAACTACCTCTCACTCTTCATTGAAAAAAAAGGTATTGGTCTAATATTGTAAATGCAAAAGTATTAATTAGACTATGTTTGTGCCTCTGTTTATTATCTCTTTGCGCCCTAATGGCTTCAACGAAATCTTTGTATGAACTGACTTGAATTAATTATATCACATAGGCTACTTTTATATCACTACTTTTAAGAGGGCCTATGTTTTTGCAGCTATAATTGACATCCATTCAAGCAAGAAAGGGCTAGAAAGCTAGTATTTCATGTGACTAATTCTCTAATTAAACAGCTGCATTTTGTTTGCTCAGGTCGTTATATCACAATTATAAAACATCGTTATGTATAACATAACATGAGCTGATATAACATTACTTCTTTACTCCTACGATGTTCCGTGTAAATTTCAGAGGAACGTAAAACAAAGCTTGTTTATCGTAAGGCAAGAGATCCATGCTTGAGATTGTCTGACTAACGAAGTCTGGACGAAGTGGTGTCGATACACGCTGGAGTATACTCAAACACTATCAGCTCATTATTTCCATCCTTAACTATGCCATTCACCTTTCAACTAAACATTTTGGGTGTCCCTCAGGGACCATCATTTTGGGTGAAGATAAATCGATGGTATTTTATTTTGTATTCAATACTTTGACAATTGCGACCCAATTGGGGCTACGTGTTGTGTTTTATAAACTAAGCTTTACTTATTGGACAAGGGATATTGAATCTAAGATTTGAAATAAAATATTTTTTTAATCTTTTCTTTTATTCTTGTAAGTCTAATTTGCCCAAATTGTAAGGGACAGTCAAGGGGACATTATGACGTTATCTTTTGACATAGCTCTGAAATAAATTAACATTAACTAAGCTATTAACCTACTTTGAAGCTTTAAAGCACCCTTTACGTAGTAAATTATGAATGATGAGAATAATTTAAGTTGGATATTTTTCTTTTAAATATCTGTAAGTTTGCATGATTCATTATTTTTTTTTTACGAACAAAATAAATACGCTCTTGTGTACAATACATTTTACATTACATTTTTTTTATTGTAATACATATTTTTTTATGTTGAGTTGTATTTTTTTATGATCTTTTATATCGTTAAGATATCCCACATACAAAATTCGAACTTAAAATCCAGCACGATTCTCAAAATATGACGATGGAAAAAAATCCTTTTTCATAATTTTGCAAAATATACTTTCCGTGAAAACAAGCTACGACTCAAAATCAAAAGGTTTTATTACAAGTAGGCCGTTTTCCAGGCTCTTTCAAAACGATGATGGTGATGGTTCTAGTGGCGCGGTTCCAAAGTGTCACTCTTATGGAGAAGAACCAGCAAAAAACTCCATAAGTTACTCTTTTTTAAAAATAAATATAGACAGTACAATTTTTACAATATTATGTTTACGAAACTACGCACGTATCAAACTATTCGAAAACGAATATCTATAATCTCATTTAATTTGTTTTTCGTAAAAATGTCAGCGTCACCACCAAACCGTTTTACCAATCCACTTTTAATTTAAAACATATTGCCTTGCCGACCGAAAACAAATGAAGCAAACGGGATAAAACTGTCCATACTAATGCTAAAGGGGTCATGTTCATATGGCTCTCGTTTAATAAGGGAAAATAATGTTTTCATCAAACCGCAGCTGACCTTTCAATGTAATAATGTTAGGGTTGTTAAATAGACGAACGACTGTAATAAACAGGATGTGTTCAGTGCACCGTACTTCAGAGGGCAGGCCAACACCTATGTAATATGATTGCAGTTGTCAGAGCAGGATAGTGCACTACACAGTGTGGAGCGCCATCTCTTTTCTACAACTGCATTGATATTACTGTAAGAGGACATGGTACAGAGTCTGATGGGTGAACACTAATTTTGTACTAATGGTATTTGCTGGTGAATATATGGGACGCGTAAACATTCAATATGTATTCGTCTAGTCGACTTATTTGGACCCAATTTGTTACCGAAATTTATAGCTTTTGGCTTTCAACTGATAATTATTGATATGTATAGTGAAACAATTGTCCTAATAATTTGAGGAAAACTGTATATCAAATATTTTTTTATTGAGCAATTTTTATCACAGGTGGAAGCTTAATTATCAATTTGTGTTATTTATGAAATCTTAATTGAAAAGACAACAATTTTTTTTAATAGTTATAAGCTATGGAATATCGTCTTACTGTCATACATGCTTCGAAACCAAACTCATATTGCTTACTTATCTATAAATAGAATTTCATTAGCTAATGAAAATTTCGTAGAAAAGAAATAATCACATTGAAAACGCTTTTATTTGTATTTGGCACTATTCATTGTATACAAAAATGAAAAGAATACTATACAATGAACTGGAAATAAACGCCAGAACTTTCATGAAAAGAGTTACTTCAACATCAAAACCTTTTTGCCGTAACTGTCATAAGTAATCCCGATTTTTGAGATGCGAGTTAAAAAGCTTACGGAGGTTAGATGATGGTCCGAATCAATCAAATAAGTTAGTCTCTGTCGGTCAGTATCACTCAGAACACAAATTAGGCTGTATAAAGGTCCTCCTTTGCTTAATACTGTTGATGTAATATTCAAACTGTCGGTATAAAGGTTTTTATATAATGCTACAGAGGCCCGACGGAATTATAATGAGATGATTTAATAAATAAACTCAAACATTTTTCTGTAAATATTTTATAAATCTGTGCTTTTTGTTGGTCGTTTGTAAAGTGCTTAATAACGTTTTATTGAATACCCTTAAAAATAATACGCTTGATAAATTTGAGAATATTGTGTTTCAAGTTTTTCGTAGCTGTGGTTTCGGCATCAAATAAGGAATATAACTATTTTTCGTAAAAACTACTTGATCAATTTTGGTTCTGTATGAATTTTAATTTTAAAACATGGTTTTTAGCATATTTTTGTAAAGATGATTTTAAAATTCACATATAAAAATACGCCGAACAGTTTTGCTCGTTGCAATAATGAAAAAAGTTTAGAAGAATTTCTAAAATGGGCGTAAACGATACGAATATGTTAAGGTAATAAATAGTTATTATAACGGTTATTGTTTTATAAAATATAAAACAGTTAAGTGTGACTGTTACCCTAAATTCGGCAAAGTTAAGTAGAAGTCGTAAAAAGTTGTAATATATTGCTTAATGTACTTATTAAGCAGTTAAGTGCAAATTATACAAAATATATGTCCCTTACTAGAATAATTTATTTTATTATTTATTTGATTACTAAAAGCACTGATTAAAAAAACCTTTAAAGTACGTTACATAGTTTATGAAAAAATAAAACTCCCTGATTATTAAATTGGTGTTCCTCTGGTCTCCGGTGTAAATTGTTCCATTAAATGTTTCTCTCCTTTTTTGGTCAATGTTTGTTTTGAAAAAAAAAATGTTTGAAATCGCTTTAAAAAGTTATTTTCAAAAGAAAAGTACTTACCGGCAAAAACAGCGAATTGACGCAGTCACCAGCGAATACAACAGCCAGAATATACAAAAACGCTTTCATTGTCGATACACAAATGATCACTTCACGAAATAAAAAATTCGGCAACGCAACTGAAGTTGGGACCGGCTGTGTTACTCCCAACTTTGCTGTGACGTGGACGTCGCGTAACTTGTGAATGGAACGCGTATCCCCATCCCTTTATAAGGCTCGGCTGCTTTACTGCGCACCCTCTACTGCGCTCACTACTTTAACACACGTGCTACTTCCGTATAAAATTTATAATATAATACCAACTTATTTTAACACTGTATACACGAAACTTGAAATTATAAAAAAAAAACTTTGAATAGTTTAAAATTATTTCGACAATATATTCCTATCCTTATTTTTCCAAAATGAAACGGAATTTAAAATATTTTTAGTCTCAAATTGAATGTACATTTTAATTGTAATAGTAAAACGAGTTGTCGGTATAAATTCTAGAGTAGAGTGTTATCTGTTTGCAGCACGCGTAGATTTATCACTATCTATTATTTGTTTTTCGTTGACAAATATTGTGAACGTTCCCGTTTTGATTATTTATAGAACGACGGCGTGTAAACGAATTTGAAAATCGTTTGACACTTGTACGCTCTGATTTTAATAATTAAAATCGTAGATCGATATTCGATTCCCATTTTTGTATAACATTATTTATGAACTAGCAGGAAAAACGGCGCTTACTATTCAAGTGAATTTATCTCGATCATAAAATGTAACATCAACACGTTTTCGCTAAGAATGTTATATCGTAAAATACCGTCACATCTGCCTCGTAATAGCCATATAATTATGTGTATTTACATTAAGTTTATATTGTATTTGTCCAAGTTTGACGTACAGATACAAAGAAATTATTTTCTTGGCTACTTATCCTTGGTTAGCGAGGCGCATTTTAGACATTTCACTTATCACACTATCACCTTATTCATGCGTGCATGGATTACTTAATCTTTAAAGCAAGCTTTCATATGCCAACATATATAAAACAGTGCAGACAGTATGAAGTAGTTTTAACTTTTATCAAGAAAAGTTAAGTGAATTAAAAACGTACAACTACTTTTTTTACTAAATTCTTAACAGATAAAAATAACATTGATACGAACCACCGAAATATACTCGTATTACCGATAAGTGAAATAGTATCAGAGGGAAAATATGAAATGGTTTTAGAAGCAATATTTCTGCTTATCCGGCTATCGTGGTCCATAAACATGATCAGTTTTTCATAGAACTCTATACAAGTGAAGAAAAATGCTAAAATATTACACCGTCGTATCCTTTGCCTACGCATTTCCTGAACAAAAGTTGTAAGTTACTTCTGAAAGGTTAACGCTGATTGGATGGGTGACCTCACTATCAATGACTAAATGTTCGTTTCCAAGCAAAAAGTTTTTCATAGTGGCACAAAGTGACACGTCATTGCGGTGCGTTTTTCACGAAAACTGTGTTAATAGCCGTGTGTAGGCGGCCTACGATTTATATTATATTAAATCCTACGATATTTTTTATTACATTCATAGTAACCGTACCCACATATTTTTTATCTTTCTAGATGTGTTCTTCAGGCACAGATGTATCATATGTTCTTCAGGCACGTTCTCGCACGTAATTATACAGGTAGGTATTACGAGAAAATTGGGGAGAATAATGGCTCTGAATTATTATATTTTTAAGACCTTCATGTACACTATGGAACGCAATAAATAATTGAGTATTGAGAATCATTTCTATTTCTCATAAGATTATTCTCATAAAAAATAGAGTTTTAAAAATATATCGTGATATTTAGGTCTTTAAGTTCTTTAAGTTCTGTCAGTCTATCTGTGGTATAGTTCAGGCAAAACTGATAATGTGGTAGTGTTACAAACAGACTGAAAACCAAAAAACTGAATGTCACCATTTATGTTTTTTTATCTTTATCAGGTTCAGCGCCTGATGGATATTTCACGGCATTTGGTATAATAAGGTGTTAAGATTATCTACTAAGGAACATACTTATCTAGTCTTAAGAGAAATCTTTGGTAGGATTTACTACGTTTTTCATCCCATAACTCTGAATATGAACATTAATTAGAACTTGGCTATTCAGTAACAAAACGATAAAAACGGAACTTTAGTTTTAATGCGCCGTCTTCTGTTCGTCTGTGACGGGGCTGAATCTTAGGAACCTATTTAGATAGTTGTATTTTTCACATACCTACCTACATATTGAATACCTGTTGCCTATGTGACAGATCAACCAAAGGTAAATTGGTGAGGTCATAACTGTGATGGATGGCAATTTTTTTAAGATTTTCTTAGTCCTTTTTGTAAAGACTATTAGTGTCGCGAGTCCAACACGCACTTGACCAGTTTTAATTAATAGCCAACAGCGCAAATTCACTATTTATTTAAAATAAGAAATCAACTAAACAACTAAGCAATGGACTTTTATATAAAACATACCTACCTAAAGAAACAAAATAAATGATCTAGAAAAAATTGCAGTCTCAAACATTGTTACAATTACGAGAAACACTGCACGGAAGCTTAATTAAATACAAAATTAATTTGTAAATGAAACGCAAATTGCTTGTCGAAGTAAAAAACAAATAGAAGACGGTTGTTAGCCTTATCAGAATACCTGATTACATTAAGTAATTTATATCTGTGTTTAGATGAAAGTATGGTAAAGGTGTAATTATAATGTTTACCTTGTCAATAAAGATGTACATTATTATGGTTTGTATCTATGTGTTTTATCTGTATTATGTATAACTCTGCAGCGTCAGTCTGTCTGTTAGGGCTAGCTCAAATTAAAAGAGGTTGTTTTTGACTAGTTTTTGGAACGTCAAGCTTATAAGTAGAATTCATACTCAAAGGGATTCGTTTACTAAGGTAAGGCTGTATGTCCGTCTAATTCGCTTGTGTATCATGAACTTAGACGATTAAAGTCTAGACAGTTAAAATTTTCATAGATGACGTAGCCATTAAAACAACAATAAAAAAATCGAGTCTAAGCTACATTCCGTACGGTCATAAACGTGATGGAAGAACATTTTCTTAGGCACAAGACCGAATAGTTTATTTAGATTTAGATATTGATCATTTTAACGTAAAATGTTCAGTGTCACGTAAAATACAACTTAAATGATCAAATACCATCATTAAACAAAATGGATTAACAAAATCAACAACAAATTTCCACAAACAACAACAGTGATTACAAATGTTAAATAAACAATATGACGCATTAATAAATTATGACACTTTAAAACAAACTTAGGTTTCGCTAACTTCCAGAAATCTGTTCTTGTCATTACAAAGGCAAAGTGAACTTTAATACATTAAGGCTGTCACCAACCATGTTATATATGACAGCTATTTGAGTAAATACGATATCTTTATGTTTAGATATATGTAATGAGGGTTTATATTATCTTAGAGAAAGACGGCACAGTACAAGGAATATAGTTGTATCTCCCTTCCACAATGAACTGGTGATATACTCTTTGGGCGCCGAAGTATTCGTAGCTTTAATTAGGATTATCTCCACCCACGCAAGAAGCAATCATTTTGGATTATGTGGTGACAATAATGCAGTGTATGTGACAAACGCGAGCTTGCCGCCTACTCGTGCCAAATTGTTAACCCCTGAACAGATTGCGTAATTTTTCGACCCCTGCTTAAAAGGTCCATTGTGCGCGTGGGTGTTGTATGGACAGTTATCGGATTATGAGGATAGTGATGATATGTTAGCATAACAAAGATATTTTTTGTGACGATTAGTGATGCGTATTAACCAAAAGTAGGAGTAGGATTTCGTCCGAAAATAAAGCTCAGTAGACTGAAAAATATTCGCTTGGATTGGGTAGATAAATAATTGTAAGAAAAATTCTGGTTAATTGGTTGTATTATTTTATGTTTAGTGATTGCATTTTGTTTACGATAGAAAAAAAGAATTAGCTTTAAGTTTTCAGAAAATACAGGAAATTAGTTCTCTTCTTAGGGTTACAGTCGTTAGAGACAAGTTGCCAGTTAATCTTTTTTACTAATTAACTCAAAGTTCATAAATCAAAGATTTATTTATTTTTTACTCTACAGCACTTTCATATCATTTGATTATGGATCTCGCTATTCAGTTACACACCCGGCGAAAATTAATTTAAAATAAAGTAATTGATATTAATTGAAAACTTGCACAAACTCTCTAAAACTCAGCGTATTTACGATACATCTCCATTTCGTTTATCAACTTCTAAGATAAGTTTGTTATTCCAGTATATTTGATTTGATTGACTTAACTGGGATTCAAACGGTTTTTGAATATGTGAATGCTAATAAGAGTAACCAAGAACTTTTACAGTGTTATTAAAAGTGTTTCAAAATAATAAATGTCGTTTTAGTGTTTCGTATCTAAAAGGTAAAAACGGTACCTATCTTTTACTTACGCTCCGCTGTGTGTCACCAAGCTGTATCTTATAAATCATGGTAGCCTAGCCATTTGATTTTTTCACAGATGATGTGTTTCGGTTGCTGCTATAATAAAAAATAATGATAATAAAAATCGAGGTTCAACAACAGCACGTCCATACATTTATTGGGTGACAAATCAATTTGTGGTCGGCCACAAATTTATTTATGTACCACCCAGTCGGTTTGTTTTTCTTTAGCCTATTTGTACGGAACCTTCAGACCGGCTTACTGTATAATTAAATGGTTGGTATCATACATTAATTGAAAATATATAATTTCTGCACTAATTATGGACGACAGACTAAAACAATAAAAAAACAAACCTTTAGTACAACTCTACAACACCATATCATTATATTATTACGATTTAATGTCATTCTTATCTTTAAACAATGCAGTAATCGTTAAGTAAAGATTCTAATTAATGCAAACACATGCATTTTGCATTAAAAAAACGGTGTGTTTTTTTATTAATAGACACAAATGGAAGACAAGTACAATGTGTATAGATAACAAGTGAGGCAACTGACAAGACGTCAACGTTAAGTGCACTATTGCAATATTTAAAAGCCATTTTCTGCAGACGGTTGCATCACCTATGCAAACTCTTTTTGCATTTATTATAAATCGCGCTTCTATAGCACGGTTCGAAGTTTAATCGATTCATTGCATTGTAAAAGCAAAGGTTTGGAGCTATCAAAAGATGTCTCGTTATGTAGTTGAATAATTTTATGTTTTAAGTAGTTCTATCTTATTTTTGAACTTAGAATAGCAGTCTCCTAGCCAAGTACATTTTATTAGGTATAGCTAGCGATAATAGATCTTTAAAATACAGTAGTCACATGGCTTAAGTATTTTTTTATTTGTGTTTTCTATCAACAAATTCAATTTTCGAAATGTAACTAGGTTTGAGGGCGGTACTATCGATCTTATAAAATTCATAATCATTGTACAGCGTTGAGTATTTCTAAAGCATTAAGTACGTCGAAGACATTTACACCTATTATGCTGTTATTCACATAGATGTTCTTGTTAGAACATATTTGTTCCTGCTCATTCACGCTTTGTTTAACTTACCCTGAAAATATTATGTTAATTATACATTTTTATGTAACCCAAAACGAGTTCAAGAGCATAACAGTTTCAGGGTTGATGTTTAAACTTTGGATTCTAACCCTTATCATAATTCAGATGTAAAGGATCATCAAAGTATCAGAGGTCGAGTGTCAAGCGATAGGCACGCTCGGGTGAGCCCATGTGTATCGTATAAATCCTGGAGGCCTACTAGCTCCTCTTAAAGTAATATTATTTCAGTAGCTGAAGCGAGAAGGTGCACAATAAGGCGAAGATTGATCTCTTTTTCCTACATCGTCTTCTTCTAGTGGTGCCTCTCCAACTAGTGAAGGTTAGCAATCAGCTTTTTGTAGTCCTCTTTATCATTAGCTTGGTTAAACGGTTCTTCTACGCTAGCTATCCTGGTCCACTCCTTCATGTTCCTCAACCAAGACTTGCCTGCGTCCTAATATTTTTTTCTAGCGATTTTGTCTATGATAACAATTTGGATGTTATCGTAAAACATGACCTGAGTAAGATACTTTACGCCTCTTTAGAGTAAGAACTAGGTTCCATTTTTTGCAATCACCTTGAGAACCCTAGAATTGGTCACTTTCTGAGTTCATCCGATCTAGAGCATTCAATTGACAATGTTGAAGTTTATTTACAATTTTACAGAGTTAAATATTTACAAGTTAAAAAACAAAAAATAATTAAATCAAAGCATAAAAAATTCATCGGCATCGCTGCCGGCTTGGAGTGTGCCCAAAAGGCTGGCAGCATTGCCACGTTGAATGGCAATGTTAATCCTCTGAGCGAGGTAAAAGCCAGCCTTTGGGTCACGAGAAGTGTCAACGAGTCGCTTTGCTAGGTCTTTAAAAAGCGTTTTGGCACTCGGCCCCCACGGCCCAAAAGTTTCAACCCCGAACGGCTCAAAGAAGTAACTACCAACTAGATTACCACATTTGCGCCGTTTGAGGTTTTCAGCAGCCGCGGCAGCAGAGCCAGCGCAGCTCGAAGAACCGGGAAGGTGAGATGGCGCAAGAGTATCGACACAAGTGGCGTCCCACAATAAAGGCCCACCCATCTTCCAAGGGAACAAAGCATTCATAATAATGTTACTTAAAAAGGTCGTGGTAGGCCTCCTGAACTTTTAGCATGTCTAAAGATAGGTATACTACCTAATCTATTTCATGACGACAAAATTTGCATATTATAGCCGTCATTTGTGTTTTTTAGTTTAGCGACAATTTATTTCAACTATACGCTATCATAGTCCAATCAAGAGATATGCTTAGACTTAGAATTTTAAACAATGCGCTGATTAAGACGGTCAGTGACCAATTAACTGGCCTAGCTGACTATATACCCTTTCTGAAAATCACGCAAACAAAATATAAACAAATTAATCAGTCTGATTTATAGTAAGAGAAAAAAGTATTCAGAACCTTTTATTTTACGTTCATCTGTCTTTGAATGTCCTAGCAAAAGGACAGGCTAGACAATGCTATTTATAACCTTGAAAGGTTCTTTACAAGACGAAGACGAACTTCGCACAATGAGTACTCCGTCTCGACTCCCGGAACTCGTAACGAGACGATCCTTTCATAGACCAACTTCTCTGTAACAGTTACGTGCAAAGCAGGTTACTTATAAAACTTGCATAAATGTATTGGATACCTTTAGAATGGCTTCAAGCCAGGCTGTTATAGTTATTTTTACTTTTTTAATGTTTTCTAAGTAATTGAATTGTGAAAATGGTATCCTGTTACTAAGGCTCCACTGTCTGACCATTGTCACCAGTATCATCATTGGCCTAGCCTTTTTCTATGTTGGGGTCGGCTACCAGTCTAACCGGTTTCAGCTCTGTACCAGTGTTTTACAAGGAGCGACCGCCTATCTGACCTTCTCAACCCAGTTACCTGGGCGACACGATACCTCTTGGTTAGACTGGTTGTCAGACTTTTCAAGCTTCTAACTACCTGTAACGACTGACAAAGATGTAAGAATAACAGCCAAGACCCATAATTTCACCCATAATATGTTGTGTTGAGATAGTTTTAAGTTGATTTGCTGGGCCCTAACAGGGTAATGTATACCTAGGATAAGGATGCATTTCTGTAACTGTATACATGTTTGCAATAAATAAATAAATAAACCTGTGATCGTTTCACTTATGCGGTTATTTTTATTACTCTGACGTTTTCAAATAAGTATTATTTATTTTTGTTGCGGTTCTGACAGCAAAAGTTTGTTTCACCGTTTCTTGTCCTTCAGAAAAAGCACTCAGATTACCGTAATTGTGGATGCTTCCCAGGGATTTTTATTTTACCTTTAGTGGTGTGAAGTGAAAATGATTTAAATAAAATATTTGTTTTTATCAATAAAAATAAATGAAGTCTAAGTAACGTTGTTATTTTAAGGCTATTTGGGCGGTAGCGTTGTGGTTTTATGTACGTGTTTTTTCAAATTCTCTTTAATAAAAATTACTATATTGCTATTAAAATTAAAACGTGACAGCATTAATTGTTCATGTAGCTCAAACATTATAAGTACTTTAGTTTTAGAATAATGTAGAATTCAAAATTCTGTAAGTTAGTCTCCCGGGCCTACTTTTGGGGTTGAGTTCTTCTCATTAAATATATAAGTTACGATTAAGCTTAACTTACGGTGATTATCTAAACTAATATATAAAGCTGAAGAGTTTGTTTGCTTGTTTGTTTGAAAGCGCTAATCTCAGAAACTACTGGTCCGAATTGAAAAAATCTTTTTGTGTTGAATAGACCATTCATCGAGGAAGGCTTTAGGCTATAAACCATCACGCTGCGACTAATAGGAGCGAAGATACAATAGAAAATGTGAAAAAAACAGGACAGGTATAAATCATAACTTAGGTATATCTTCTACCTACGGGGACGAAGTCGCGGGCAACAGCTAGTTATTTTATACAATATATACCCGAGGGTTTAAGATCATCACGCAAAACTCTATGTGCACAACGTGTCGCGGGCCCTCACCCTGCGTAGTACAAGCGTTGGTGTGATTCACAAATGCTTGACCACTTACGACTTAAATTTTCATGAAACCCCCTGCACCAAAATTAGGCGAATTATTTACTGAGAGATCCTTTTTATTTTGATGCAATTTTCCCTTCTTTATTATGCGATCAGTTACTAGAATTTTTCATAATGAAATGTGCTTCAGCGACTAGCTTTCAGATCTAGCAGTCCCTATTGCATATCTTAGCAAATATCTTACGAGGCGTAAATTACTTGAAACCTAAAACATATAATAATCAATACTTGTTTGAACAAATAACGAGTCTTAAGACATGAATCATTAAAAATACTTCTTGCAAAAATTTGTTAGTCATCAATATATTGGCCTACATAAAGACGATTGTTATTTTGTGATTGCTGACTACCTTTATCCCCAAATACCTAACTAATTGTCATAATATGTTTTTTACAATATAGGTAATACGAATAATGTTTGATTGGCGTAATCCAAAATAGAATAGCTGTGAAATATGTATCACTAGCTGTTGCTCGCGACTCCGTCTGCGTGGACTTCAGTTTTCAGCGTTCGGTGGTCCCCGTTTCTATGGAAACAATCCCCTTAGTGATCTTATAGCTTTTACACACCTTTTACATTTTCCCTCGGGAACTATTCTAAAAATCGGGATAAAAGGGAGCCTAAGTGTTATTCTGATGTATAAGCTATATTGTGGTAAAGTTTCATTCAAATCCATTCAATAGTTTTTACGTGAAAGAGTAACAAACATCCATACATCCATACTTACAAACTTTCGCCTTTATAATAGTAGTAGGATTTCAAAGCAAACAGATTATCATCATTTTGAATAGCAATAGTCCTAAGCAAGATGAAGAATTATTATTTACAAGAAAACCTCATTGTTCAATTACTTAGAAAAATGTCTGAAATAAATCTAATCAAATAGGCGTGTACTTTGGTCACCCGTAACTAACTAAATTACGGGTATCGCAATTTATCTGAGAATGTCTATCAAAATTATGGTAATGAGGGAAATTGCTTTTAATACATTTAAACGTCGCCGTTACCTTAAATGCTGCATCAAATATTGACGAAGTAACATTTTAAGGAAATTATTTTCTGTATTAGGTATTTTTTTCTTTGTCGTTTAATTCATTTTCGGTTAAAGCATTTTCTTATTCCTAAGGTACTCGTATATGTTGAGTAATCTGCTAGTTTTACTAAAATTAACTCAATACCGATTTTTTGATAATAGACTTGACCATTGACCTTAACTTACGTGACTGGAAGCTGCAGTCATGTTATTTTCAGAAGTTGTTTTCATTTTCTTTGCAAACGTAAATTAAGAAAAAGCCCATACATTGATTTTTTTATTTCGCAACAAATTATTTTTAGCTTAATAACGATATGCTAAGTCATTGTTATGGAACTTGTTAAAGAAAATTGGCCTAGAAAATGGAGAGTAGGCGGTGAGGACAATGTCTTAACTGTTTGACAAGCTTTGCGTCGCCCACGGCAGCAGAGGCTGAACTACATAGAAGCTAAATGCGAATTCCTTGACACCATCAGCTGACAAAATATTTTCACGTCATTTGGGAACCATCCATCTTATCCATTCACTATTTTCGTTCTATTCCTCGTATAGTGATGTGCAACTTACGCCTTTCCTATTTACCTGCATCAATCATGTAATACGTGACTTAAACCTTTAGATTATTGCAAATCATAAAGTTATGTATAACTGCTTTAAATAAAAGATTTGTTACCATATTTCATTGTTTTTTGGCTGAAAATGATATCTGAACTCATTTACAATGATTTCCAGCTATGAAGATTAAAGTGTCAGTTTTATGAGAAATTAATGTCACTTTTTAACTAGCTTGTGTTTTTCTAAACAAAACCTTAACTTATCCTTAAAATGTAGGCATTTTAAAAATAAGTATTATACTTTATGATATAGTATTAGTGAACCTACATATAAATCTAGAAAGAATTATCAGAATGATTTATTGAAAAGAAGTAAAGACTTTCAATATCATGTGAATGCCACTACAGGACTTTCGATTAAAATTGGTTGTCTTTTCTTCTGACACTTCCACCTATTATTACCTATGACGTACCAACCAACCTCCTCCACAAATTCATTTCTCGTGATGCAGATTTTATCCATTTACTATTTACTAAAACAGCATTCCTTGCTTCTGAATGAACCCGAGGAATTATTGTTACAGAGTACGAATTACCATTTCTCTTTCATTTGTAAGTCAGCTTGTATCTTTGATGTATAACAATAGTAACAGCCTTAGGGCAACGATAAATGAATTTCTGTTTGAGTGTAGTGAATACAAGTGTTCTGCTAAGAGCGCTAAGCATAGTTTCTGACAGCTCTTGTTATGTCTGGTACCCTGGTATACTTGCCTGCAGTAACCTTCGAACTTTTACTTTTTTACGTTCTACACTATAAGTACTACATATATTTTACATTTACTGTATGGATGGTTATGTATTTTCGTAAAAAAAAAGGCCGTAAGTGAGCAAATGCATTAAATAGGAACATTATACTGAACAGAACAAATACATATGTTTCGTAATTTTTCCGTATGGTATATTTCTTACTTATCTATCTATACTAATATATAAAGCTGAAGAGTTTGTTTGTTTGTTTGTTTGAACGCGCTAATCTCAGGAACTACTAGTCCAAATTGAAAAATTCTTTTTGTGTTGAATAGACCATTAATCGAGGAAGGCTTTAGGCTATAAACCATCACGCTGCGACTAATAGGAGCGAAGATACAATGGAAAATGTGAAAAAAAACAGGACGGATATAAATCATAACTTATATATTCTTCTACCCACGGGAACGAATCGTGGCCAACAGCTAGTATTATTATAAAGAATCAACGTCATTAGTCTGTAGATGTAGATAAGCATAGAACAGAAAAATAATTACGTAAAATTGATTGTCTCTTCAAAACAGAATTTTGAATTTAAAACATTTGAAAATGGTAAAACTTTTCCAAAACGAATCTTACAGCTGTTTCATAAAGATTAATAGGTTGTGTTAAAGGTTATGAAAAATCACTTTTGTTCATGACATTGTCAATTAAATAAACTTTCACAATTTCACTTCACTGAACTTCGTCAAGATTTTTCAATGAATATTTTATTAAAGAAACGGATCGGAGAATCTGAACTCGATTAATTGTAAATCTTCTTGTAATTATGTAGTAACGAAGTTCAATGTTTGCTTCCAATTATATTTCCTGTGTGACAAGCTAATTGAGTTTTCTTCTGAAATATTTGAAAATTTATCCTAAAAAAAATAGATTGCGTTAAGCTAGCATGTTGAAGAATAATTGTATTTATGTAGTTAAATAAGTCAAAGATTCAATTGTGTTGAGTATTAAGCAAGAGAAACTTGAACGCAATAGTAAATTGGCAAGTCGCTGATACCTAAATACTAATGAAGAAATGAAAATGTAAATTATCTTAGCGCTATGCAATCCAATAAAGTTGTAGACGTCGCGTCGTCACAACTAGACTGAGTATTTTGAATAATTTATCAACTGTAGCAATTTCTGCTAGAAATAATTTGTTTCTGATCATGTTATGTGAAATATGAAGCTGATATTGATTTCATAGAGTGGCAACAAAATAGTTCTAGATATTTCCGAAACAATTTGGTCAGTTTGGCGATGTAAAGACAATAGATAAGGCCGTCGTACACGAGACCTCTTAAGTGTTTTATTGGCACTTTTACTAGTTTAGTTTTCAAGCGCATATCGTTCCAGCTGTTTATAGACTGGAATCGTAGTGACCTTTTAGTTTCCACTGTATTTTTTTTAATGAAATATCAGTTGATAAATATTGTGTAAGAATATTATTAAAAAAAACCAGATTGGATTAAACAGTTATAAAACATTCACACCCCACAACTTTTAAATGGCTTGATCGATTTTTATCGAGCATGTCTAAGAGCTCTTGGGATTAATTTATATTTAAAACAAAAGAAATTAAATCAAAATAGCTCAATCAGTCTGGGAGCTTTTATGCCATAGACAAGCGACACGGCAAACTCATATCAACTGTATTTTTGCAACGAGGGTTAAAAAAAAGAACGTCGTTGAAGTAAATTCTTCAGGTATCGCAGATTGTGTTACCTTATGTACTAAGTGCCTAAGTTCACCAGCAATTTAGTGTTCCTACGCCTCGTTCCGTGCCGTACGAGGTCACTGCCTCCTTTGACTAGGAAATGGCTTCTGATTACATTGATTGCCAGTTACGCGAACTTGTTGCCCAAGCAAATGTATTCACCACACTCTCGAGCGTGAATAGTGTGAATACTATTCTGATGCATGTTTCGCATAGTTTATTTTAAGAGCGTCTTATGCAAGTATATGGAAATTGTGGTCTATTTTCAGTATTGCAAACTCTTCTAGATTTGTTAGGAGGGATGGATTTGAGTCCAACAGAGTGTTTTTCTATGCAATTAAAAGTTATTTTTCTTTTAGAAAAACTAAAGTAAATGGATTCGAGATTTATAAGCTTATCATAAAAAAGGTGAACTGAAATAATGAGACTTCTAATTACACATGTATCTTTATTTTCATACTTCTACATTTTTCTAGTCTGCACATCTATAACTAAGTTAGTAATGAGTATAAAAAACTGGTCTGTTAGGGTATAGTACTTGAGCTAAATATGAATAAATACTAGTCACTACTTGATACAGGGCGTAAAACAATCGTATGAACACATCAAGCTGAAACGACAGTAGTGGGACTTTGAAAATGAAATCGATTGAAGGGTAGATCTAGTGAGTAATCTGCTTGCACATCCCCAGGCCTTGTGGTCAGGTCCACCAGGGGCGTGGGCGCATCGATAGAGGTGAATATAGTAGTCGGCACGTCGCCCGGGCCAGCGTAAATCGGATAAAGTCGTGGTTCAGCATCTCGTTTCACGGCTTTCGGTAATTCCGGCTTCCAAGTAACCTTTTCTGGGGCTTTCGGGGTTATTTTGGACTTTTTATCTTGAGCTAATTGAATCCGGTCGTGTTTGATTGATTCTGTGTCTGTCCAAGGATTGTGTACTGAAAGGGCTGGCGGTGGTGTTCCCGGCATGACCCCGGGTGGCGGCCAGTCGTCTCCACTTCTCTTCTCGTAGTAGTCGTAAGGGTAAGAGTGATAGAAGCCGTAGTTTACCGGACTTGAAGCGATCTGGAACAGAACATCTGTTAACGGGTTATCCTGGTGATTTTAGTAGCTGTGCTTTAAAGCCTAAACTTGTGGTGATTATTGAATCTCATCATTATTTAGTAAATATTAGGATTTATGTTTTGTTAAATGGTTTAATAACTAGTCTTATGGTGCAACAAGCTTAAAGATGGAATGTTTTCAACATTACTTTTACAGGCTACATTGGAATGGGGTCCGATTAGGCCAGTGATGTAATTTGGAGCTCAATTTATAAACAGACAAATTTTATTTTATTTCTTCAGCAAGAATTCATTCAGAAGTAAAGTCGTCCCAATAAAATAATACTACTAGCTCCTGATATTTACTTCTTGTGGTTTTAGAACAACCCTTTAAGAAATGTACTTAAATTGCCATCAATAAGTTTGTTGCATTAGTTTTAGAGGAGAAAATTAAAACGATTATGTAAATTCATACCTTCCCCCTTTCATGATACCCATCACTACTACTGTCTACCTAAAAGAGAATGTTATTCTATAAATTTATGTTAGTTTTATTTTTTTAGTAAACAAGCATTACAATGTTTGTTCTGCCCTGTAGAGAGGTATCCAGCAGATGCCATTTTTTGTAGTAGAGAAGCGAGTAATGTCTTTCTGAGTTATTTAGTTAGGGATTAATGTTTGTTAGTATATTAAACAAAGAATTTACTGTGTACACTACACAATAAGAAATCGCCTCAGGCTGTTAACAGTTTTCCTCTTCTTTTGCGTTTGTTGCTGTTTTTATAGAGATATGAATTTTACTTTGAGATGATAAAAATGACTTTTCAATATTACGATTATTATAGATCTTATTTTCCTTTAGATTTATATGAAATACAAAATTGGGTAGATTAATAGGCGAGATATTTTATTCAGAGTATTGAATTATTTTTAAAATAAATTTCTTACTGTTTTTCTACTAGGAAGTTCAAAATATACAGCAATAATTTAATAATCAATTAAGTTAAATTATTCTTAAAAATACTAATCATTTAACAAATATCTACTAACATAATATATTCCTAAAGAAATCTAATTAATTAATTAAGAAAACTTACTTTTTTCAATCCTTGTATCGAAGCAAGAATGAGCGCCATTTTCGCAAGGAGGAGGGCTTTGCCTCCTAACACTGCTAAGAACTGGAAACCCATGGGCACCATCACCATACCGATGGAGACGACTCCAAACATCATCATGGTCATCATATGGTGACGGCGACGACCGCGGTATTCAACTGTTAATGAGAATGTTAGCAATAAATAAATAAATAAATTACACATTTTGTCCTAGAAGAAGAGAAAAAAATGTACCTTCGTAACCATTTATCTTTTGAAACTTTTTCGTAACGTGTTGGTGATGATTTGACTTATATTTACAACAGAGTTTCAAACCTATTGTATGCCAGTCCATTACTTTGAACTTTACTTCACCTATCTATTTGATTCAGAGAGACCAATTTTGTTCATTAAAATTTAAGAACCTTTATCATAATGATTTCTTTTAAACCGAGTAACATTTAAGGCGACCGCAAAGGTAATGCAATATTTTAACGGCTGAAAAACAATAAGATCCCTGCACATAAAAAATAAACTTAATCAACAAAGAGAAAGGTTTGGGTAAAACCTCATTAAGTTCTTCATTATTTCGGACAAATATAAAGTAATGAGTTAGAAACGCTGTGTGTGCCGGTGTACAATTTTGACCTTTGAATTGACGGATCTTTTAATTGCATTTGTCAATGAGGATAAAAGGTCAAATATCCACACGTGAAAGAAAACGAAAAGTGAACAGGCTTGGAAGAATCTTCATTTTTTTATATTTTGATATTAGTCCAGCATCATCAGTTTTCAATCATCCGTAAAGATCAACAAAGTTTATATTCAAGATTCAATAATTTAAGAAAACACGCAACTATGCAAAGTCCTTTAAAAACAATCTTGTGAATCAAAATATTGGGAGATTTTTACCCATTACTTAAATTCAGGACACACAGGACAAGAATAGTGTGTAATTAAGCTTTGAACGTAACAGATCTCATTAAGTCGTCAAAACAGACACCGTTTGAGTTAATAAACATTCATAGATCAAAGTCAGCGTAGGCCGTTACATTGATAAGATGTTATGATACTCCCACAAATTCTGTTTATTGCGGTCTCAATTTACTACGTCAGTCAAGGCAAATATTACCCAATAAATACCTATTGTATTGTAAGCCTTAGAGATACTGGTTATCAGACAACGGTAATACATGTTCAGAAGTAAATTAGTGTCAATAATATGGACGTGGAAGCGAATACGCACAAATTGTCATGTAAAATTGACCATACGGCTTCGGAATAAAGATGAGAAACCTTTGAATGTGTAGATGATAACTTTCGTAGTGCAAACAAAAATGATTTCTTTTTGACGTTATTTTAAGGAATGAGGAACTATTATTTATTTATAACTTAATCCCGGAGGAACTAGCCTCGTATACAGACTTCTAAGAGCTACAAAGACGGAAGTTTTCGAAATCTCGAGCTCAACAAGATTTGATTCTTGAATTTGATTTCTTGTTTCGAATATAAGGTCAAAACAGTCTTCAAAGATGATTTCATCGCTAGGGATACGAATATACACCCACGCAACTTAAGCAGGAAATAACTTATTTAATATTTCACCCGTCTTAATTAACTAAGAGATTGGAACATACATATTAATGAAAGTCAAACATCACCTTTATCAAGAGCTTTTGCGTCGTCAAAGTCGAACTTGATTACGTGTGTTTTGAGAACTTTGGCCATCCTCTGAAGGGCAAGCGTCCGCCATTCACCTTCCTCCAATTCCTTTTCGGTCCAGTAACTGAAAAGAAAAGTCTAATTGAATGAAACACATTAAATATGTATTGAAGTGGATGTTCAAAGTTGAAGCTTGTGAGTAAGTTCACGCGAAGGTACCTGTGTGTTTTAAGGTTGTGCTAGTAGATCTTATGTCGTTTTTATGATACGGACTTAGGTATAAATATTCAGTGACGTTGTTAACATATGTTACTAATAAAATTTAGTCTGTAAAATGGATTGTATGTCTGTAAAAATGACTAAAACTTGTTGTCAATTATTTACGGCTAATAATTGTGATAAAAGGTCAAATATTATCTACATACAAGATGAAGATGGGACAAGCATGAAAAAAGAAGTATCTAGCCATACCTATGTAGTAGTAGGCACTATGTAAAAAACAACTGTATTAATGACATCAACTATTAGGTAAGAAAAGTGCTTTCATTTTTAAGATACTACAAAGAACTTAAACAATTTATTTTCTATGTAAATAAATCTTAAAGCTAATTGGATAAAAGGAAATTAAAAGATGTTTTTGCTTAGCTAAACGCTCGTGCATCGGTCTACGTCAGCATGTCAGTTGTTTACGTAAGCCTAGCCGCTTTGCTAACGAAGCGCACTTGTTAAATAGCTGCATTAATTAAACCTCATTTAGACGAGGCGAGAAATATCGAGTTGCTCTACATTGCTGGCAATGACACATTACTTTTGATAACGGAGGTGCGTGACACCGCAATAAGAAACTATTCAATTCGTTCTATGAACACAAGACAGTTTTTCGTTAAACTTATTAAATTTGTTATGATAAAAATAAAACAGAAAGTATTAATTTCTTAAAACAGAGAAATACTTTAAAAGTTTTGAATTAAATACCATTTCTACCAGTGTCAGTATTTTGCCTTGACGAATAAGTGCACTTGAGCCACGTGTCAATGTTAGCACTTGAGGTAATGCAACTTGCGTCCTAGCTGATACACATTGAAAGATGATTATGAATTAAAGTATGCGTATGTTAACATCTTCTATCTTCACAAGACCAAATGGTAATGGTAAAAAAAAATGGTTGTTATCACTCTGGATTTTAGATTTTATATAATAATGCCTCGTCAGCTCCTATTGGGCTAAACACTTACAAAATGAGCTAGATAATTAGTATCGTTAAAACATATTGATTACAATTTGAATGCAACTTAAACTTACGGTTCTTTGTAATTCAGATTCTTATAACCAACTTCTATTCCTGACTGTATTTCCAAAAGGTCACAAATATCTAAAACAGTGACTTAAAGGGCAGCCTTTTTCGTTTAGAGAGAATCGAGGAAAGGTATTTACAAAGTTAATTTGGTACCTACATGCTATAGGAGTGGAATTCTTGTATCAAGAAAAAGTCTGACTAAACCTAATTTTATCTAGTGCTATCTTATTAAGCTGATTGTCGCAAACATCGAACATAGAGTAGTAAAAAGAGAAGAAGTCAAATTAAGTCGTTACCTTTAACTTTAGCATAATAATAATATTATCCTACTGGCCCATAGGGTAATATACATTGATAATTTTAATACTTTAGTGAAGAGACAAATATATAAAGGGCCCCTCCTTGCAAGTTGCAATATAAAGGCAGTGTAGGGTTGTAGGTATTTCCATTTACTTGTCTATGTTTCTCAGTCGCAAACTACAAGTATCGAAGCAAATAATTATCATAATTTGCTGAACATCGGGATGTCGCAATCATTTGTATCTACGCTACAGAAAATAATTTTAACGATGTGTCTGCGATTTTATTAAGAAAATCTGGAAATAGATTCAACTTAAATAAAATTATTATTTATTTTCATAAAAGAAACTATTCAGAATAGGTTTTTGTAGTCTAGATTTATTTTTAGAATTCTAAGAAATTTAGCACCTTTTAATATTTGAAATTTCATAAGGGTAGATGTTAAGTAAGATACATAAATTGGCCAGCCTAAGAAAAGGTCTAAGAAAAAGCCTTAGAAGAAATAAGTGTTTTAATTATAACTAAATTTGATGAAATCCAACAGTTAAGAGTTTCAAAATACCGACAAAACCCAAGAAATTATCTTACTGACGAAAACTTGCCATAAGTTCTATCTTAAATAGATAGAATGGAAAGAAAAGGGAAATGGAAAGGGAAGAAAATTGCATCCCTCATAACGCAAAAAAATAAAACCTACCTACTACTACCTATTTGGTTTAAGTAACCAGCCTATTCTAAAACCACCTTTAAACATTACTTAAAATATATCAAACAAATGTAAACATATAACAAATGCAAACTGCAACTTAAATCTCCGCTCTCAACATACGGATGAATTGACAGTCGTACAATTTTCCGCCGACATTTTACCTCACATTCGACTTGCACGCCTGAGCACAGTCTACGTCTGTAAGAATTTTCCGGGAAAACGAACAGTAAGAGTACTAGAAGCCATTTTATGTACCAACATCTTGCTATGAAAAATGTACTGAAGTTCTACTAGAATTTTATCTAAACCACTGGAATGTCCTTTGACTCAAAGCTTATTCAAAATGTGTCGTATGGTTTATTTTCAGTTAGATAACCTTATTTTGAAACCTCTTAAATTTCAAATAATTTTCTTGTGAATCTTTGTTGAAGTGCTTAATTTGATTCCGGTCAAGTCTTCCTAGACTTTGTTTACTTGGAATTATATATTAAGCAGATCCGTAAGATATTTTTGAAATCAGTGAAATTATGGGTCAAAGAAAATCCATATTAAAATATGACTTATGCGTCTCCGTTGTTTTTATATATTTTACTAGGTGATTTAATGAAAAAACAAACACAGGAAAATGCAAGGATGCTATATTGTCTATAAGTATTACGCATGCAGCATAAGTCCGTCGCTTTTAAAATTTTATTTTGCGACCACAATGAAATTGGAGAAGGTTGCGCAATTTTATACAACACTTACTTTGAAGGTGACGTTGACGAATTGTTCTGCGGTCATTACCCTGACTTGTATGTTTTTGCGGTTGACATAAATCTTATTCGACGTAACATCGCATAAGAGCCAAGACTTTCATTCTTTTCGTTTTGCAGACACTGTCTTTTAATGTCGAACACTTGCGAGGAATGTGAAAAATATTGTATCCAATACTTTTCACTTTTTTGTAGCCAGATAGCATTGCATTTAGATAACGTACATCTATCAAAGTTTGAATCTTATTCAAGTAAAGTTACGGCTGGTTATAACTTATCGGTTATTTATTATGTGATTCATTTTTATTACAATAAAATTCTGTGTCTCTTTGAAAAATTGCCTATTCCAAATGCTACGCTTTGTCACTCTTTATTTAGATTCAAGATATTGTTTTTATTTTGCGGAAAAGTAACAACGATATTACACAATTTTGATCACGACTTAGAAAACAATTTCTGTCATAATTAAGTCGTAATTCACAGTTAAACGATATTCATTAAAATTTAATTGAAGCGTATGATGAAAGTATAATTAATTTTCAGACGGGTAAACCGGGCACGTCCTGTCGTTTATTTTTTAATAACAAAAGCTATTCTAAGCGCCTAAGTACAGTGGCGAGTACGGCAAAGGCCATTTTCCCTCGGATACCAATCGGATTTTCTTGTAAAAAATAACTGTTTAACACGCAATCGGATTTGTATCCTATAAATAGGAACGCCTAGAATTCTTTTCATTAAAAACTATTACTGGAAATTGTGAAGAGAAAACTAGATTGATATAGGTTGCTATCTGAAGAGCGTCTTATTAGGTATCGCTAAGTGATTTATTAAACATGCAAAAAGGCTTCAACGAATGTCGTTGCCCCGATTATAACTAATGTACTATTACAATTATTATATATTAGTAAACTTTCAAGCTACTACTAAGTTGACCGTATTGCATATTAAAGTTTTAGAGGAGGTTTGGAGGGGTTTTTCCCATTTAATTTTGCATCTATCCTATAAGAATCAGGCAACTTTACCATATGAGGAAAATGTTACAAAATAAAGAGGACCGATAAAATGACTCATAACTCTACTATAATTTTGCTAGCTCTAAATCTCAAAGTAGGGGAGAGCGGGGCTGGTACTAACAAATTTTGTATTATAGTTTATATTTTCTTTGATAATGAACTTTTTACTTTAATTTTTTATTAAAAACATGCTTTGGTTATTCAGCTATGATATTAGTACCAAAATACATCCGGTATGTAAGTGCTTTCAGAAAAAGAGCTGTGAAAACCAAAAAAGTCATTTGTTAATACATGCCCCGCATTTGGGGCAAATATTAACGGAGCTGGGGTACGTATTAACGTAAGGGGCAATTATTAACAGAGACCAAATTTTTATGAAATTCTTTAATAAAACATCATTTACACAAATAAAAATGTTTTATTAGAGATATATAGTTATACATATATGTATTTTAATCCTAAACAAGTTAACACACAATTTAAACTGCACGTTATAAAGTTACTAAACTTCTCATAATCAACAATCTTTAAAGTTTTTATAAATCAATACTAATTCACCACCATATCTACTGAGTATTAGAGCTTTTAAGCCTTCAAACATTTGTTAAAATAGTTTAAACTTAACAATTAAGTATTACGTAATCAGTCGCATAATGTTTTTGGTATCAACAGTTTTAAGGAATTTCAATGAGTTACCTTATACAAAAAAGTATTTAAATCTACATTTATCAACAATTCTCACAGCGTTAATTAATATTTTTTACTATCAGACAGTCTTTAAGTTATACTAGTTTGAATGATCTTCATCTAATTTGTACTTAAAAGTAGACAGGAAATATGTACCTGTCTAGTTTGTTTTTGTCAAAAATTAATCAGAATCATCTGAGAAACAGTTGAGGCATATGTATTTTCTGATATCACCCTTAATACATGTGACGTGAGCCCATCCTTTGCATAAAATATATTGTATCCAGTCAAGTCCAGATGTATCGTCATTATAAGACTCGGCGCAAACTAAACAGCAGGTATCTTCTTCACTGTCATCCTGAAGAATATGCTTAATAATCTGAGAATATTTTTTTCTCCGTGTACATATGGGGTAAGTATTAACATGTTAATACTTACCCCGCTCAATCTGTTAATTTTAGCCCCGAGGTCACTTTTTATACTTCATCAATTACAGAAAATAATCTAGTAGAAATAATTAAAAACAATTATAATAGTTTTAAAGTGAATAGAATAGAGATTCATTTAGGATAAATATTCATTCAATTTAGCGAATAAATAAATCTTAAATCAATTTATTACGAAGTACGAAAAGTTCGTTTACCTGTAAATACGAGGGTCCTGTGCACAACTATCATTAGCGACGACCCGTCGAAAACTGACAAGTCAGGACACGTTCGGCTGTGTATAAAGGGTATTCTAAACCGAGTCTCATATTTTTGACACTACGCGTTTGGCGGTAATAAGCTTGTTAATACCTACCTCCGTTAAAACCAGCCCCGCGCTCCCCTACCGGCGGTTTTGTCAAGGAATCTTTTTTCTTTATCTTTTAAGATACATGAACTGATTTAAAAATGCGACATCTACCCTGATTGTTTTATAATTTATTTAACTATGTTAGATTAAAAAAAAAAAATACTTTTATGTATAATTTAAAAAACTTTTTCCTAGGGGCCGTTTTTTCAATAAACGAGATTTGTTTATTGAGATCATTTCATTTAATTGAGACTAGCAAAAATATCAATTCATATACCTCATTAGTTTCACAAAATCAACTGTGGTTTGCTCACACAAATGTGTATTTTAACTATTAAAATACGAAAGACAATGAATTTCGAAATTAAATGTCAAATTCATAACCGTTATTTAATTAGCAGAGAATTATTAATTTGAGTCGAGATCTGAGCGCAATTAGTGGATTGCGGTCGCTTGATTGCTTGCTACGTAACAAATCAAACAAGCATTGACAGCCAAATTTGCCTGAAACGTTATAAAACACCGGAGTTTAATATTCAAAGCAATATTTATTAATTTGAAATGTCTCAATTGTTATTTTGTCGAAACATTTAAGTAAAATACAAAGATGTCTTTTGCTTCGGATAGCTTTGATTGAAACGGTTAAACAAAATACCACATTTATCACTTAAAACAGGGTGTAATAATTTTATCGCTGTGGGAATTGCTTAAACTTGTCGAATTGAAAATTAAATGAATCATAATTTAAGTGATTTCTATAATATTGTTAACGTTTTCGTTCTCAAGCACAAGATTCTAGTAGCACAAGTTTTTCTTTACAATATTTTGCCCGTACACAGCCCAATCGAGACTTCGGCCTCAAAAGTCTCCCTTAAGTGGAAAAAGAAAACAAACATTTGAGAACTTTACTAAGCATAGTGCATATTTCTTAGCATCTTCATATTACCTGGTCCCATTTTCCGGCACGACGTTGCCCGCTCTATCGACAAGCTCGAATCTCACCAAGTTGATGCCATCAGCTACCGGCACCACGTCGGGGGTCAACGACCGATCGAGGGCCCTCAGAGTCTTCCTCTTCATGCATCTCACGAACTTCGGGAAGTATTCCTTGTGATCAATGACGTCTTTTACGTCTACCAACTGTGGAAAATGTTAGCATTTAAATTGGATACAATGTGCATTTGGTAGATTTTTCTATTCTTGTTAGTATATTTTTGTTGTTCGTTGACAATATACATCCTTAGGAGATTATTTGTGGTTGAAAATTGTAAGGTTAAAATTGGTTGCTACCCCTTGAGTCAAAATTGTAACGTTTTGAAAGTCCCGGAAAAACGGTCTACTTGAAATAAAAGCTTTTGATTTCGATTTTGAATTAAGTCATCTTTTAAAACCGAAATAATGTTTAGCTATCGTTGCAATTATTAGTGTACAGCAATATTTAATTGATTTTCAGTAACTCTAAATTACAAAAGTTACAAATAGTTATTTATATATTGATAATATTGTGTGTGTAAGTTTTATGCTGGTCAATCGTAAAATTCGTGTCGCTTACTTTGTATTTAAAAGATAATATCTAGGTTATTTTTATTACAGACATTCGATTTGAAACAATAAATTATGTGACGCGGAAATTTCTAAGGAATACTTTATTACACAGTTATTATTAGCAATTTTCTTTTCACATTGTCACAAGATTTTTATTAAATTCTTGACTATGATGACCATCTTTTAGTTTACTTTATCAACTTGAAAAAAGGAAAACTTCAATGAAAATTATTGTTTGGACTTTCGTTAGCTCTTTCCTAAATAAAATTGAAATATTGCTTTAGAACATTATGTACTATGTAGTAAGTACACACAAGTACAGACATAATCTTTATGTAGAAGAATCCTTCATTTCTTTTTCATTTTAAAATAATTTCCATTACCAATGTTACAAATTTCACTTAATTTACAAAAAAAAAAATACATCCCTTTTACATTTTAGTTGGCTTAGCAAAATTATATCCAACTCTCAACATTACCCTCTTAAAATATTTAAAGAAACAACATTACACGGCATGTGTTTGTATTGTATACCGCTAATATTGAAACATTCTCTTCACATGTCTTTTAAATCACTCCACATGTTACTTTGTTCATCCTGTCCTCGACTTTGAGCAAATAAATCTAGCTTTATTTTCCTTTACCTTTCCTGTTCTCTTACATTTCGTACCTTGGACGGAATTCATTTGATTTTATTTGTAATTTTGTGTTGACTTCGGTCATGTGCCCATAAAACTCCAATTAACTAAAGTCACAATGACAATAATATGTTCTAAGAATTTAATATTTATAGAAATCAAATTGTTTACCTTAAATAAACAAACAATAGTGTTACATCTGTGAAAAGATTCTTTAAATCTTTGGCCTAGCCTTTTCCCAACTATGTTGGGGTCGGCTACCAGTCCAACCGGTTTCAGCTAAGTACCAGTGTTTTACAAGGAGGGACTGCCTATCTGACCTCCTCAACCCAGTTACCTGGGCAACACGATACCCCTTGGTTAGACTGGCTGTCAAACTTTTTCAAGCTTCTGACTACCTGTAACGACTGTCAAAAATGTAGGAATAACAGCCAGGACCCACAATTTAACGTGCCTTCCGAAACACGGAGGAACTCGTTATGACAAAGATGGTCACCCATCTAAGGACCAACCGCGTCAAGCATAGCTTAACCTGTGATCGAATCACTTATGCGGTTATAGCTTAGCCACGAGCTCCTCGCTAAAAGATTCTTTAAATATTTTTAGCAATGTTTTTGTCCTTGAAAAATGAAGTTTCTCTCTAATAAAGCAAGTCTACTCAGAAAATAAATACATGTTTCCCCTACAGACATTTTAATCAGCTGCGGGCAATGTACCGTAGTTCTTTTTAAATTGATGTCAGAAAAATAAAACTGAGGTATGGTTTAACTCCTTGTAAAGGAATCTTATAACTTTCATGGAGATGAAACATACTTAAAAAATGCAAGGGTTTACTTATTTTATAGGGATTGCCCGACTAGTTCCGGGTCATTTAGAATCGTGACCCAAAACTATTCGGGTGAACCCGATAAATAATTTTGCATCCTTTAAGTAACTTTGAACAGGACTCTAACCATAAAAAAACTTTATCCTACAATTTCAAACCTCACGGTTATAGTAGAAAATTAATATTTAAACAACATATTAGCACTTCATAATACCAAAATTAGAAAATATAATCTTAGTGTATATTCCCTCTGACGGTATAAGTAGACAGCGCAAGGGACTCGGTATGAAATTGACTTGCTAAGGTTAAGCGTCTTACTATCATAGGAAATTATTCCCGCCGTATAGTAAGCAACAAAGGAATACTAAACCAGACAGCTTAAACGACTGACTAAACTTAAATTGCTTTAAAATAACTCATATTTTGATTTAACGGTTGACTTCACTGGAATTACTCTAAGAGACTTTTAATCGCTGATAGTTTAATCGGGCTGTTGAACATTAAGGAGAAGTACTTATGTAAGTAAACATAAAGTAAACACAAACTAAGAATATTGAAGGTTTATATTGTAACAAAGTGACAACGGACTACTCAGCGTATATACATATATGGTGGAGTCTTTCTCGCTGCGCTCGCTCGCTCGCTCGTTATAGCGTGAAAACTACATGCGAAATGTTATTGAGTTGGTCTCTCGTATCAGTGTCTTAATCCAGAAAAACTTCTTTCGACATTCGATTTCAACCAACAGATCAATTTGCAACAACCTGAACAAACTAAAAACCCTCACAAGATTTTGACTACGACTACGAAAGAGACTCGTATACGGAAATAGAATTTATTCTTTTCAAGTTTTTAAATATACATATTTTTTACAAGATAACATAATTCACCTGACGTAGTTCTGGGTAATGAAAGTATCTCTAAATCCACGGTAAAGAAAAAAATGACAAAAGCAGATATTTCACCATCACGACGTGGAAGTCACAAATAAATAGCTAACAATAGGTATATCAGTAAGTACTCATAATCATCAAAGATGAACGTATATAACAAACTCAAAAGTAAGTAACAATTGCACATTTCATTTGTTTCAAATGTCTTTGTTCACCGTCTGACATCCAAGACAGACACAAAAACGTTTGCGCAATCCACAATTCAGTCAAACAGCTATTGTCAAGAGCCTTAAAATTAATCACCTTTTAGCAGACTCTACTCATTTATACAATGTGTATATTGCGTTTGTTTGCCTGCAAAGCCGATTAAGGTGATTTTGAGCGGCTACTGAAAGCTTACGGGGTATCGCGAACAGACGATATTGAAACTCTATAAATAACCTTAATGGGCAGGTCTTAGGAAGACTCATCTTGTATTTTATTAAACCTGAATTCCCCCAAGTGGTTTGTCTTATTATTTAAAAGGGCTTATTATTTAAAGGGGTTATTTTTCTTTTGAATTACTCTACAGTAATTTCTTACGGTAAGTACAGGCGAATTTAGTAAAATGATTCATGTTCTTTTTTTTACGTTGCCTCTGCTGTGAGCCAGAATGCTGGCTTTGACTGGTTCTCTGGTTTTATTGAAGAGTTTTAGCAAGCTTCTAGCTAGAGCAATTCGTAACTTATATGTACAAAATATATAAGCCTGGAATTCAACCTACATTAAGCCGATATGAAATGACATTAAACTGTACCGCGTAAAAAAATCTTGGAAATTGTTCCGTCATAACAACAACGTGGGTTTAAAAAAATAAATATAAATATTTTTAAGGTATTGAGTTTGCATGATGACAATATGTCGGCAACCCTACCTGAAACTGTGACCAACTTAAGCTACTAAAAACATGAACTCACCTTTTTGGAACAGTCTCGCCAAATAATCCTCATGACATCGGCACCTTCTAACCATAAATCGGCGATGAACTGACTCGCGTACGAATCTGGATCCGTTGGTTTCTGGTCACCATGGCAACCGATTATAGATAAAGTTAAAATAGGAATCACGGTGAGTTGGAAGGAACGCATTGTCACGTAATTCATATCCTCGCATTTGCCATTTCTTGTGACACTCAGAAGAATTTTCTGAAAAGGAAAATGTGATACCGGCACTTAGTGATATATATAAATATGTAATGAAATGAAGTGCTAGGTAGGTGTTATGCTGGGTATGAGCTTATTTATAAGTCTGTTGAATTTGTTTTTTATATGAACTGAGCTCATGTTCTTTACTTAGTGAATTTATTGGTAAAAATACTTTTGCTGTGCTGATGGTTTGTAATTGAGCCACTGGAAAAGGCCTCTTTTAACCAAAGAAGGAATTTTTGCTTTCATATTAATTTGGTCCTGTTTATGTCAATATACAGCCATTAATTGGAACCTTGTAAGCACAGCTACAAGGTAAGCAAAAGTTCAGCAATTTGTAAGAAAAAACTTTACGGAGTAGAAGAAGGCAATGAAAGAAATTTTGACTAAATTTACGACGTATGACGTTTCCCAATTATTTTCCTGCCTTATGTAGACGAAATAACAAAAAAATCGAGTTATATTTACTGATTTTTATAATCGTTCAATTTATAGGTTGATTTTTTCATTAATCTAGCATAGTTAATGCGATTAATAAAAAAAAATTCGATCCTGATAAAAGAAAACTGTAACTTACAAAAATGATCTATCAGATCAAAGGAAACTGATGCACTTAAAACCACTATCAATTCACAATCACAAATGCAACCGTGTATGTTCAAGGTCAAAAAACCAATGGACTGGTCCGAATGACCCTCTTACCTTATATCCACTACAAACGGTGGAAAGCAAACAATTTTCTCGCGATCACAAAGCAAATCATGTTAATGAATAACCATACGTAGGTATCACGAATCGCGAACCGTAACGACGCCTATTATATTCACGACACATGTCCATCGAATGTTTTCCTTCAAGAAAATTATTGTTTCACTTTAAATTGCTGCCTTTATTGCTATACTTTTGTAATAAAATTGTTAAACGATTGGTGTTGGAGCTATTATGGGAATACGGATTCATTGATTTAAGCACAATTTTTATATTATAAATTATTACAGAAATATTAAATTACAACTTAATAGCGTTATCATCATCAGCTTTGAGTACCCCACGGCTGGGCGAAAGCCTGCTTTTTTGTATAGCATCTCAGCACTCCTCTGTATCTTGCTCTTTGCATTTCTCCTATACTTCTATCTTTTTATATACGGTCTGCACATTTCATCCTTCCTTCAACCGAAATATTGTCAACTAAGCTACACCGCTATCTACACGGGTGGTCTATGCTGTTTACGATTATACGTGATTAAACTTTTTCACTATTTTACTTGGGATATTTTTTTTAAGTTCAGCTGCCAGAGAAAGCCTGCGATCAACCCAACTGCATGGATCTTTAAAAAAAAAACTCATTTAAATAAATGTTTACACAGAGAATGTTCCTTGAAAATAAGAAAGAAACGTATCTCCTTTAAAAACACTACAATTTTTTTAACTTTGTACCTAGTTTACCTACATTCTCATTTGTTGACTTAAGACCATCCTAAATTGCTCTGGAAGTCCCGAGCTTGCGACATTCCGTCCATCCTATTAGATGCGGCTTTCACTTGAATAATCTATGACTAAGACTCCCACGCCGAAACGAATTACTGTCCTGCAGCATGCATTACAAGGACTGAAAATCCTGGGAATACGATTGTATTGTAAATTGGACGTCGTAACTTTGAAGAACCATGTTGTACAAATTGAATGAAAGCAATTTTATATAAATGCCATTCCTTATTGTTTAAATATATACCTACGGTGTCGTTGTTTTATACATTTTGCTCAGACTGTTTGAATGTATATATTTTGTTACACAATAACTTTTTTAACTCAGAACCACGGTTGGACTGTATGAAACGGTTTTTTTTTTTCGAAAAACCATTAAAAATAAAAACGAATTGAAAATTGCCTCCTCTTATTTGAAATCGGTTGCAAACTGGTGTCTCATCCAGTTACACCTGTCCGTAAAATTAAAAGGCGTTATACTAATACAACATTCATTTCCTCGCCTGTTCTACTGCGTCACAAATAATTGTGCCGGCAGATGGCACCACAGCAATAACTGTGGAGATATATTTCGTAGATTTATGTCGAGTATAATATCTAATGATAATGACGTCACTCGCAGATTTATGCTTGTCATCAAACTCTGTCAGGAAAAAGGAGAATATGAGTTATTTTAGAAGTATATATAGGACAGTCTTCATTTATCAAATACTAGGTATTCTCTAGGATTAGGCACTTTTAGAATACTCTAGGCGAAAAAAACAATTTTATTCTTATATTAACTGGGATGCAACGCAAAATAAAAGAATGCTTATTTAAATGAAATGTCTTTACTAAAATTCTCTGAATAAAAACTATTTTTCAATTCTCCTAAAGAAAATAAAAATTATTTTCTTTAGGAGTTCGTCCGTTAATTTGACTTGATTTGACGTTCGCTGCTAATCATACAACATTTAAACTACTTTTTTAAATTCTTTGATATTTGATTCTAAGGCTTATTCCTTACATTGTTGCATAACCTGCTATTTAGATGTTCTTAAACACATAATACGTCTACTAGAAGCTACCGTGAAAGGTGTGTAGAAAAATATCAATTAACTAATGGTATGGAAGCAAATTGACTTTGTAAATTGATTCATAACGCGAGGGTTTGCTTAAGACAGCCACGAAGTGCAACACTAGTCTATTTACGGCTGGCAAATCTTGTTTTAAACGTAACAAATATTAAAGTTTTTCTTTATTAGATAAATTATTATTGGCGCAAAATTTTCATATTTATTAATCATAGAAATTATTATAAAGAAACCATGCGAAAGTACCTACTTGTATTACTAAGTTCTAAGTCTAATTTATTTATTCTAAGTCTATATTATTTACCAGTCTATTTATATATCAGTGTTGTGCCCAGCACTTTACTGTTAATCCTCTTGAAATAATGTTTCCCCTCAATAATGACCCCAACTTGAACAAGTTTAATTTTATAGGAATAAACAAAATGTTCATTGTTCAACAAATTTATAAATGTTTAGAGCATAATTTTATTATAGGGGAGAGCGGGGCTGAAAGTGCCGGGGGTAAATTGTGCCGACGCGAATATCTCAAAAACGGAAACAGATAGATATACGATCGTATTGTGTCGCGTAAGGCCTAACAGTTGCGCACACGCGGCTGCCATTTTAGTTTCGTCAGCCACGCAGACCGAGTCGCACTGCATGTGAGGGTCCTCCAGCGCCAGGTAAGTAAATATTTTCAATACTTTTTGGTCTCAAGCTAGCATTTTTCGAGCTTTTAATATGCGAGTTTTTGTAAAATGTTTGTTATTTATCCTAGTTTGTTATGCAGTGTAATTTTAATGCTTCGTGTACAGTGATTTTTATATGTGAGACAAAATATCACACTATCATAAACGGGGTAAAATGTGCCGTTCATGTGGGGCTGCTTGTGCCGCGGACAACCAACCCCTAACCAACCTATATTGTTTCAGTATTGTTGTCCTGGGCCAAGCGACTGCAGCGTTGAGTGTACTAGAGCACCATCAGGTAATCAAGAGCAAGAGACACGTCAGTGCTCTCCGGAACCTATCCCTTGCTGCAGTTTCCAGCCTCCTCAATCAGTTGATAATAACACAGGAGATAAAAATGCAGCAGTTTTCTCACCAGAGCTAATAAGACCACTGACTAAAGCACCTCCCCGACTAATTGGACATACTAAAGCACGTAAAAGAAAGACAGCTATTCTTACGGACACTCCAGAGAAAAATGCTTTAGCAGAAGAAAAGAAGGTTAAGGGAAAAGGGACGGGAAGATGCAAGGGAAAAAAAAGCCGACTAAAAACCCCGCTAAGAGAAGAGTATTGCAAGATGACGACAGTTCTGATGACGAACAAGAATGGTCCTGTATCATTTGTTGTGATGCCCATTCTAACTCTGCCCCTGGAGAACAATGGATTGAATGTAGAGAAGAATTTAGCCCATTTGCAATGTATTGAAGATGAAGAAAACCAAGCATTTGTATGTCCTAATTGTTACCTATTCTGATCAATCACCTGGAGAGTAACTAGTTTTGGTATATTTTTTATTTCTTAAAAAGACTCGAGGCTGATTAAAAAGTTAATCATTTTGGAACATAGTAATGAAAGAGCAACCTTTACTGTTTATAGCAGGTAGTTTACTAGTCCATATAGACTGATATTTTTAATAATTGATCTCATTTGCATAAAAATAAGTACCAACTATTGATTAAAAATACGTTTTTATGTTTGAATAATTACATAAGAAGGTTCCTTGTTTTTTTTATTATTATAATACTTAGTATTATACAATTAAACTTTAAAAACTGTTGATTTATATTAAAAAATATAACGAATAAATATCTTATTATAAAACTGATGTGTTTTAATTTCCTAATTAATTTTAATTCATATAAAACCCCCAGATTTATCAACGGCACAACCGACCTCAGCTACGGCACAACTTGCCCCAGATTGGGGTTGGTAGTGCCTTGCCGCCTCTGTATAAAAAAATCGCATTTTCATAAAAACTATTAAAAATGTGCAAAATCTGAAGTTAAATTCGAAAAATAGATTAAATTTGGCTTAGGATGAACCACTAATTTCAGACATAGTACTTGTTTTATCCGAATCTTAAAAGGATTTGTCAAAATCGGCACTTTCAGCCCCGCTCTCCCCTAGATTAAAAATATACATAAATGCTTATTACTTATATTAATGTAAGTGTCAACATTTCGTAATAGCAGGTCATCGTAACGAATGTCGGTTGTGATGACGATGTTTTTTGTTGTTACAATTACACAGATATAGAACGTAAATTACGAAACTCATTTTTTTGCTTTTTGATCGGTTCGAAAAGATTTCTTTTCGTCGCTTCTCCACCACAAACATTGACTACCATTATTTTTTTACTAACTGGACTATCTTTATAATAAATATATAAAAATCTAAATGTGTAAAATCATATTCTACATCACAAATCTTTGATTAATTCTACATCAATAAATTTTACCTATTTCGTGTATTGTACCATTTTATTGGACGAAATTATATATCTATGAATATACACACACATACACTTCTTTATTCATGATAACCCGAAATATGAATGACTCCGCGATTATAATTCTATTCAAAATGTTTCTAATCAAAAATATACTATGTGATGGGTCTATTTTTATTGAACCTGTGATAACACACCCCTAATTTTTAAAGGACAGGCCTCAATATCCTAAATAAATCTATTGTTAAAGTTTTTTCATAAAAATGGGAACGCCTGAGAGTATTTATTTAAAAGAAATAAAAAATATATTAGTTTTAATCACAAGTACCTACAACCTCATGATACTCAACTGAAGCAATTTCATTTATGTTGTGAAACAGTACCATGGGTACTAACTTTACTAAGTGAATTTTATTTGTAACAGTACAAATAAAAGGTATACCGGGGAATTTTAACACGTAATACTGCATGCATGCATGGGGTATAATGCAATATAATGATAGAAATAAAGTAATTTATATTGTTTTTCAATATTTCATTAATTATCTGCCTCGATATTCAAACTTATAACAATATCTAAGAAGAAACAAAACCTCCTTTTTTCGTAATCGGTTAAGCCACTGCATGTACAACATCAAGGATAAAGGTTTACGTTGAATAAAAATTGACAGCTAAACAAATGCGATTCTACCCGAATTCGAAAAATCAGCAGTTTTGCTTGACCTGAGTCAGTGCGCCGTTAGCGGTCACCATTTAGTGGTGTGGAGACCTAAACATCGTTTAGAAATGTGTTCTAGTGACTTGTGAGTGAGTTCATATAAAAAAAACACTTAAATGTAAGTACATTATTTTTATTCTTCTACCGCCGTTTCGTGAATAGGTTTTTGTAAAAGAAAAATGAATAAGACGTTTTGAATTGAAAGGTACTTTTAGAATTTTAGACGTGAGTGCTAGTTTACGACAAACGTATATAAGGTTATGTTTTAATGTACCTCAATTTTTTTTTCCTTTTATCGTATTCTATGTATATTTTATAAATATTATTAAAAGGATGCCCCATAACAAACACATCGACGTTTTCTTCGAAGTTAAAGTCAACAATCATGAAGGTACTTTGAAGGTTTATTGCAATGTCCACACTATTGACAAAATGAATAAGGGTTATTTTTGTTCGAAACAATAGAATTGCATATGCCTTCCATTATTCATGGCGTATAAATGTAACGCGCAATTAAAACGCTAATCATTTGACATTATTAAAAAAATAAAAGAAATAGACTGCTTAAAAATTGTATTGCAAAGTAGTTTTACAATAAAAATAAAATTTTGGCACAATTATTAAATTAATCCTAATTAAGAATTGTTTTTTTCAAATAATTCAAGTGTTTCTGTTTCATTTATTATTTCAAGACAGCAAATTCCTTATAGAAAATAACATCGCATACATTCTCTAGTGTTTAATAATTCTACTAGGAATAGAAGTAGGTAATACAAATAATTCTTGTTATTGCTTTTACTGGGAGGGACCAAAATATTATGTTTTATTATCTCAATACGACAGTAATGATATAGGAATGTCACTTCGTATATTGTCAATTGAGCGAGAGTCGATCGTCTTCTACTTATTATTTTATTAGAAGTGCGTGTGTGTTAGTTACATAAGACTGAAAAACATGTTGAAATAAATCTTTAAATTGTATAAATTACTCCCGCACTAAAGATGTTATTCTTTGAGACGCAAGGGGTTCATACACAATCAAGTCACATGCACAGTCACCCACACTCAGATTATACATTGGTGGATCGCACAAATGCTTGTCCTACAAGAAGATTGATCCCGTGTCAAGGCGCGTACAGTTGGTTTGACTAGGTGGCCTCAACCACTAGGCTAGCCTTAAAATTTGTCAGAGTTAATACTTTGTTACACAAATTCAATATATATTTTCAGATACGAAAGTCGAATGAAAGATAAGAAAGCCAATATTTCGTTTTTGCCATTTCGGTACGAAATCCTAATTAGCTTATTTCTATTCTGACAGATGACCAGTGAAAACATCAAGAAAGAGCGGTTCGACCAGCTAGGTCTTCCACCAATGGAGCTCGCAGAATCAACGATTATCAGTAAGATGTAACTCTTGTGCTATAAACGCTCTGCACGGTAGTTCCACAATGGGGAAATTGGCTAGACGGCCAGTTAGCAACGTGTGGGAGTACAAAGACGGATCCAATCTTAGATTTATGCAGAAAAGCTAGCGAATAAGTTCATAACTGACTTAACAGCTTTATAAACCGCTAGGTTTATAAGGTTTTAATTTAATAAACGCCAGTTATGTGAGAACCGTTTAGTGGTGTTTTTTTTTATAAAGATTTAATATCTAAGTTACGACTGCTTGTTATGAACTGCGTCCTCACTATAAATAGTATTATAGAAGTTTCAACTATATATATTGTGTTTTTTTTGTTATGAAATCAAAGGTTAATCTTATTTTCAGATCGTAACAACGAAGGAGTATATCGATGTTTATTTCCCACACTACAGAAAATAATGGTCATGATGTTACTAACAATATTTGGTGTTGGAACGTACATGTTGCTGTTAAAAATTTCTGAAAACTATGGTAAGCAACTATTTTGAAATATAACTTTACCAACTGCTATACAAATCTTGTCCAAAAATGATGACATAATTTTCATTTTGATTTCAGATAGTACCAGAAACACTGGTATTATAGTAATCACAGGAAACCAAGAAACTCCAAACGTGACTGTTCACAACATCGAAATATTAATTCGAAAATCTAATTCGACTATACCAGTCAAAATTAGAAAAAAGAGACATACATCTTCTGGTAGTTCCCAATCTTTTAGTAGTTCCATAGAAAATGATGAATCTGAAACCAATTTCAATGATGAACAATTACAGAAAGCTCGTGAACTGATATTGAAACACGACATGTTGTGTAATAAAGACAACAAACAAGAAATCTGCAAGGATCTTGTCACGAAATTAAAATCTATCACAAAGGAGAATAGGTCTCCAGCACGAGATTCATTCGAAGTTAAGCAAAATGACAAAAATGCTCTCAATAGTGAAGATACAGAAGAAACTGATGTTCCGCCGACAGATATTTCCAAGCGCGAAGCATCCCCAATAACAAATCTGGACAGTATTTTCGAATCAGTTAGAAGTATACCACATGAACCAATAGATAATAGTCATGTTCTTACACATGTACCACATTCACATACCGGTAATCCTCCACACTTCACAGATACCTGTCTATTGGCACGTCTCCTTAAGCAAAATTATCCATATGCAAAAGGTAAATGAACTTTGAAGCTAGTAAATCAAATGCTACTAAAAAGCACTGCGAAGTTAAAACGATTGCTGTAATATACTGTCATATTTTTTCAGAAATTTATAACCCAGCATCGGAATATTTCCCACACCAAGACCATCCATTAATATCTCAAAGCAGGTATGCAAATAGACTGATCATATTATTCACGTTTTAACAACTTTTTCAGATAATTTTTTATCGAAACAGCTTGAGTGAACTTGTGTCATTCAATGCTAAAAAATACTTTCAAATAGAATAATTTAACAAAGTGTTCATTTTAATGTTGTAGCGATGTCCACTTTTATTTTAAAATATAAATTTATTTGCGCTAGATTCTATTCACCGGTGGCACATACTCCATACCTCGAAGCTCGTGAAATGGACGCACAACGGCGTAAGATACACCCTCAAGATGTGGATATATTGATGAGCTTCTTAGCATCAAAGTAAGTCTGAATACCAATTTTGGTATTAAAAATAAGAAACCTGTTTCGTTTTTTTTTAATTCCTTGGTATTCTCTAGGGTTTTGTATTCGGTCTCAATAACCATGTTAAATTTTGTATTATTTCCACAATAGATCAGATGCGGGCCTTGCTGACCCTCGATCAAATACGACAAGAGAATCAGCCTGTGCTCCTGGAACTGTTCCCTGCCTGGATGGGGATGGTTGTGTAGATGAGAAACAATGGTGTGATGGGAATGTTGACTGCGCCGATGTCAGTGATGAAGCTAGATGCTCTTGCACGTCTAGAGTTGATAGAGCAAGATTTTGCGATGGCTACTACGATTGCCCATTTGGAGAAGATGAAATGGGTTGTTTCGGTAATTATTTTCAGTAATATTGATCCAAAAATATTTTTCCTCGAAAACAAACATGGTGTGTACTTACGCACACGAACCTCTTATACACAAACTACGCAATGCCAGTGTAACATTTAGGAAAAAAAAAACGTTTAATTTGATCTACAAAAAACTAAATTTGTCTACAGGATGTGCCGACAACATGTTTAGTTGTGAAGACTTGGAAAACTCTTGCTTCACTAAGGAACAGAGATGTAATAACGTCGTTGACTGTCCCAACCACAAAGATGAAGTCGAATGCAACATGCTGGCACCGAGCCTTCTTAAAAAACCAGTAAACAATAATATGTTACTGTATAATTTTATAGACAGAACAACCCATAAAGTGCAACTTATCAAATACCTAATAATTACGTAACTTCATTTTGATCTGAATAATTTATTGGTCCATAAACCCTCATATTTCGTTTTTAATACTTTCTAAGATGTTAAATAAATTAAAAAGAATCATAATTCACAAGAATTCATGCTATAGAAACTTGACAGAAATAAACTTTTTCATTTCCACTTTCTGCGCTCATACATCAAGGCTGGATGACGGATGATGGACAAACCAATTCCACTTCACTGGTCCCCAATACATCTGTATTGCACTCAGTTTTATTAAAACCGAAGATGTACAGGAATTTTCACTTGATAGATAGACAGTCGAGTACGGAGTTTTTGATTTGAAATTCGATACCGAAATATTAAGAGCAAGAGCAAATGTTTTCACAAGTAACCCGTTAGACGTTGTTAAACTAACTTAAAGTTTTAATTTAATGTATTATTTTCAGCTGTTTTCTGTTTCGAATACTGAAGGATTTTTGCATAGGAATTTTAAGGGTGATTGGTACGCAGTTTGTAAAAATCCCTACATGTGGGCTCATGATGCGTGCCGCCGAGAAACTGGTTTAATCATAAGGTAATATTGTAAAGTTATTTTTTTAAATAAAAAAGTAAAAAATGCCGTCAGTTTATGTAAAACCCAAAATGTTTTTTCAGGCCACCTTTCATTCAAGTTGTTCCAATAGATCCGATGTTGAAGATAAACTATTTGAATACGGATCCAGGCGGATTGATTCAAACTAGTGACACGTGTATGAATTCGTCAGCTGTTTATGTAACTTGTCCAGATCTATTGTGTGGGACGAGAGTGCAGTCTACTACACAGTTATTAAGAGAGGTAACATAGCACATACTATATATACTCGTATAATAGCTTTAGGGTAAATTTGAAAATTGCATTATTGTAATAGTACCGTTATTTAAGTGACGTTACATTAACGATTGATTATTTAAATGCCATAAAGTCGTAGTAATCATGTGTCCGTATCCAATTAATACTTTGTTTTATTTTTCTGTGATTTTTGGTATTCTTAAAACGAAATGTACCATTAGTGCAGTAAAGTAAAAATATAGTCAATTTAAATTGAACTTTGTTCTTTATTTTAGAACGCCGCTATTGAAAACCGTCTGTTCGGACGAAACAAACGATTCCTTTTAACGAACCATCCTTATCCTTTGATGTTTTACGGAAACCGCTTTAAAAGGAACGTAGACGAACCCAGCACTAAGACAAATTTCGAAATTAAATTCGATACACTGAAAAAGGAATTTCTTGACACAATGAGGAACAAAAGAACGGAGAGCAGGGTGGTGGGAGGCAAACCAAGTCAGCCGGCAGCCTGGCCTTGGATGGTGGCTGTGTACAGAAACGGCATGTTTCATTGCGGTGGAGTCGTTATTACTCATAGCTGGATAATATCTGCCGCTCACTGTGTACATAAGTAAGAAAATCTGACTTTCCTTTATTAATGTCTAACTTAAAATTCAAACAAACTAAGCTGAAATGGAAAAATTAACCATAAATGCTCAAAATTAAAATACTATGACGCTAATCGTTGCAAGGAAGAGACAAGTAGTTCTCAATAATTTAAAATTTTTACTTCACATCTTTTTCGTGAGTAATTTGAGTGTTGAAAGTTACTTGAAAATATTACTTATAGATTTTGGGAGCACTACTACGAAGTCCAAGTGGGAATGCTCCGTCGTTTTTCATTTTCACCGCAAGAACAAAGTCACAAAGTGACCCACATCATTTTCAATCCACACTACAGTCAAAGTGACATGAAAAATGATCTTTCCCTATTGAGAGTTGAACCTGCCATTCAGTTCAGTCGCTGGGTTCGACCTATATGTTTGCCAAGTCCTGATACCGCGGGTCAAGATTGGCTTTGGGGACCTGCTCCAGGTACAATGTGTACGGCTGTTGGTTGGGGAGCTACTAAGGAACACGGACCCGATCGTGAGTATACACTTACATGAGCTGGTTAAAAAAAAATGAGTGAGGTTCAACAGACAGTTCAAATTACACTTAGTAACATCATAAATATTTTTAGCTGATCATATGCGCGAAGTAGAAGTACCTATTTGGGAAACCTGCAAGCATCGAGAAGACCGAGCAGGTAATGAAATCTGTGCTGGTTTGAATGAAGGAGGCAAAGATGCATGCCAGGTAAAATTCAGATATATCAGTGTTTTTCTAATATAGTTTTTTAACAATATCAAATATTTTATTCATTAAATTAGTATTCAATTAACTTAGACGAGATCTTGCCTGTTGCTTACAGGGTGACAGTGGAGGACCGCTTTTATGCAGAAATCCTTTGAATTCCCAACAATGGTATATGGCAGGCATCGTAAGTCATGGAGACGGATGCGGTCGTAAAGGCGAACCCGGTGTTTATACTCGCGTCAGCCTCTTTGTAAAGTGGATCAAATATCACATCAGTAAGTCAACTCATAAATAGTTTTATTTGATATAATTATGTAGGAATTGAGGCCTATATTTATTAAAAATATTTTGTTTTAGTGTCCAAATCATTGCCGATTGTTCAACCTGTTCAAGAATGTCCTGGTTTTAAATGCGAGTCAGGTATTTCAAAATGTTTGCCTAATAAAAGGAAGTGTGACAGAATAGTTGATTGTCTTGACGGTGAAGATGAGAAACAATGCAAATTTACTAGAACAGTTTCTACAATAACCGATAACATCTTCTTGACTCCAAAACCTAGTTTTGACAATGATTTCCTAGAAAGCAAGAACGCACAAGTAGGCACAACTATATCGCCAAGTATAGCTTCTGAATTTGAAGAACTGATAAAATCAACCAACATATTAAAAGAACTCGAGACCTCTACATCTCAACCAAAACACGATGATGGTACCACGCCTGCTAATCAAAATGATGATTTTATAGATGAAACAAAAGGATCTGTGGATCCAATGGACACAATAAAAGATTATGATGATTTTACTAATGAAGCAACAGAATCTGTTGATCGAATGGATGAAACAAAAGAATCTGTAGATGCAATTAGTAGAGCAACAGATTCTGATGATCAAATTGATAAAACAATAGAATTTATGGATACAATTGATAAAACAACAGACCCAGTCGTTCAAATTGATGAAACTAAAGAATCTGTGGATACAATACATAAAACATCAGAATCTGCTGATCCCTTTAATGACGTAAAAGAATCCATAGAAATGATTAAGACAACAACAGAATCAGTCTATCCAACTAGTGAAACCCCAGAAACTATTCATCCTGATGATGACATAAAAGGATTCATTGACACAAATCAACGTGAAAGTAAACCTAGTGAAGAATTAGGTACTGCAAATCCAAACTTAGAGAACTCATCAACTATAAACAGTGTAACGTCCATAAGTTCTGAGGCAAGTTTCGGAGGTTCTAATGAAAATGTTACAGAAGATCCGAACGTTTCGCCGATTACTGAAGTAGAATCCGTAAATCGTGGAGATACAGATATAATATCCGTGGTTATATCTAAAGAGTCGCTAGAGTCACGGTCAGCAGTATTAGGACACGGAACAGGTACAACAACGGATTTTCCTACAACGTCTAAAAACAATTTCAAAGAAAAAAGTGTTACTTCCACCATATTTAGTGATGATTTCAAGACCACAACGACTGATTCTTCAAGTGAGACTTCCAAAGAGTCTTTAGAAAGCCATGAAGATACCACTCCATTAAGTATAAATAAAGATCTAATAGTAGATAGTCCCACAAAAAGTCTAGAATCAGATGACAAAGAGCTTATTATAGAACTACTCCCTAAAAATTTAGACATGGCTGACCAAATTGGCGCAGCATCTGAACATACTGTTCAAGTACAAAATATATCTTTGAGTAATCCTCATAGTGACAAAGGCCACCACGATCTATCGAATGATAAACTACGTGACTTTCAAGTTAAAAGTGATATGATTAATAAGATCGTTCTATCTGAACCCGAACCAGCTAAAGTAAGAAGAAAACATCGTATACCTAAGGAGTTTGAATGTCGTAGGTAAGTTGGGAAGACTGGATTTGTTATTTTGTACTAAGAGGTGCTAAAATAAGAGATTCTATTTTTACAGAATATTCCAAACAATATCTTATCATCAACGATGTGATCGAAAAGCTGATTGTGAAGATGGTACCGATGAACTTGACTGTACATGTGTTGATTATTTGTCTACTTTTGATGAGAAACTAATTTGTGATGGAGTTTTTGACTGTGCAGATGGCCAAGATGAAGCCGATTGTTGTGAGTAAATAGTAAAGTAGCCAAGTCCTAATTTTAAAGAAAATTAAATTATGTACTTCGTTACGAAAGTACGTGTATGACATGTGTGAAACAGTTTAGTGTAAAAAGTTACCAAATAATCGATTTTACAGACAGCTGTGCAGAAGATAAATACTTGTGTCAAAAAAGCCAAATGTGTTTGCCTAAAGAACTTGTGTGTGATGGAAAACAAAACTGTCCTCACGGTGAGGATGAATTAGATTGCTGTAAGTATATTATAAATTATATTGTAAATAAATAAATATTTAATGTATTTGTTAAGTTTTGCCTGAAATAAATGTGACATGATGGCGTCATAACTTTGGGTTTCGAATTAAACATTTTCTTGTTTTTCCAGTCGCTTTAACCAATGGAAATGAAATGGTATTCAACTTAGATGGTAGACCAGCAATAAACTTGGAAGGTTATCTAACGAAAAGACACTTAAATGATTGGCATATTGTATGCGATCCTACATTATCGCTAGAGCAGCAAGATCAGGCTGCGACTCATATCTGCCGGTATTTAGGTTTCAGGTAAAAAAACAAAAATTACATATACTGCTCGATAGCTAGTCAATTTAGTTTAATTTTATTAATATATTCGTATTATGATTATGTTACAGTTCCGCCAATAAATATTTAGTGAAATACATAAACGTCAAAGAAGATGAACTAATAGCGCGCAGTTTGGATATTAATAACAGACGTAAGCGAGACGCCGTAGGACGAATGCCCATACACTTTGCTTACAGACAAGAAATGGGCGAAGACAATACTGCAAGACACGCTATTATAGACGATCCTCAAGTTATAAAAGAAAAATGTGTACCAAACATAACAAAAACTTGTAAATCGTTATACGTGTATTGTGATCACACACTTTTTACTCATTTCGATGATTCCGAAAATGCTTTTAGACGAGATTCGCACCCAGTTATTGAACAAGTTTGGCCATGGATAGCTAAAGTGTTTATAGAGGGTGAATATAGATGTACAGGAGTGTTGGTTGATTTATCATGGGTTCTAGTAAGTGAGTCTTGTCTTTGGGATGCAACGTAAGTATATAATACTGAAAAATTGTAAATTGCTTGAACCCATTTCACATAATGATTTTTTGCTCTACTTCATAAATAGTAATCATTTCAGGTTGTCCCATCACTACACAACCGTTGTTCTCGGTTCACATAGAACGTTAGACAGCGTTAATAGTATGCACGAGCAAGTTTATCAAGTTGACGCTAAAAGGAACATTTATCGAAGCAAAGCGAGTTTATTGCATTTGAAACAACCAGCGATTTACTCGAACGTCGTTAAGCCAATGGCCGTTTCTTCATCGTAAGTTATCATTCAATTCTATTTATATTTTTAAACTCGGTAAAAGGTTATTAAATTACTGCCGTTTTTTTAGTTACTTTAATACAGATCATAAGTCGACTTGTGTTGCTGTGGGACAAGATGATAAAAATAATACATTAAGCGTGTTACTAGAAGAAACTATTAGAAATTGTCACCCCAGTAATCGCTGTTTTGTCAGAAAATCTGATAGATCGGTTTGCCCAGTAAGTACAACTTTTGCTTTGTTTGAATCTACTCGCTTTATGACGATTTAAAATAAAATGTTATCGTTTATTATTCAAGCCTGAAGTTACCACGAATCGTCATTGGGCTGGTGTTGTTAGCTGTCATACGGAGCAGGGCTGGCATCCAGCTGCAACATTTGTCGATGGTCGAGGGGAGTGTGACTTTGGTGATCAAATTAACGGCACCGATGTGGAATATCTTAAAAATGAAATGAAAAATGGAGGTATAAATTGATATGTATCAAGAACTTCCTATAAATGAGATGAACTGCATATCATCATAAATTAGAAATTACGGATTTAATGTTTTTCGTTCCAGAAATAAAAGGTATGACATCATTGGATGGTGGTGAAAACTGCGAAGGTATACGTTGCAGTCGTGGAAGATGTATTCCCATATTGCAAGTTTGTGATGGAGTCAAACATTGTGAGGATGCCAAAGACGAATCTGAGGAAGCCTGTTACAAAAAGTATAAAATGTGTGACCGAGAACCCTATCATAAAGGATGCGGTAAAGATCTTTATTATTCCTCTTTAATTTAAAAATCATAACCTTTAGCCAGTACCTACGAGTACATATTTACATATCATCCATAAATTGTTAACATATAAAAATTCACTTTGAATAACAGAATTAATTATTCCTATTGTATTTCAGAATGTTCTGTCGGCCAAATGAAATGCCGTAATGGGAAGTGTATATCAAAAGAATTATTTAAAGACGGAAACAACGACTGTGGGGATGGCACGGACGAGCCTGGCCAAACCACTTGCTCGGATTACCTAGCTAGAGTGATGCCTTCGAGGCTATGTGATGGTGTGTTACACTGTGCTGACCGGAGCGACGAGGATCCCGTGTACTGTAAATGTTTTGCAAAAAAAAGTCACAGGTAAGTTTACTTTATGGTGTTATCAAGATATATGTATTTCTAAAGTACGCGATAAATAAATCTCAAAACAAAAATAAGGTATTAAGTCTATAAGAATTTTCACATCTTCCATCCTCCAAAATTTGTGGAAACCTGATTCGTAAAATAGTTACACTATTTTGTAACTCAAGAACGCCTGAACCGATTTTCATGGAACTGGATACACGGATTTGCTAGAGCCTGGAAAAAGACCTAGATTTAATATAAAGGAATCAATCAGCTAGTAGTATAAAAAAATTCAAAGAAATATGAGCTTTCAGATTGCGAAGGAGTTTATTTTACTTTAAATGTGGTATTTCTCTCACCAGCTGCAGAACCAGGACAAATGACGAATATTGTGTGTCTCCTGATGTGGTGTGTGACGGCGTTCGTGATTGCCCCAATGGAGAGGACGAGCAGGCTTGCATAGCGCTTACAAAACCTCAGGAATTTCCGTAAGTGGAAAATTCCATTAAAAAATAAAATAAATAGGAAATAGTAAAGCTTCCTGTATAAAATATGTACATAATTTAAAAAAGCGATTTAAACAGAAATCATAACAATGTATTGCAATGAAAATGTGTTCAACTTTGACAAAAATGTATAATTTCTTAATCCGGTTTCTCCTGCTCTTTTTTGCCTATAACATTTAATTCAACTTTTTCTTATTTCAGACCCGGCACTGGCCAAGTAATAGTCCGTTCGCATGGCGTTTGGTACACAAAATGCTACCCAACTCAGAATCATACAAAATCAGAACTAGAAAAGATATGCTCAGAATTAGGATTTATTAGTGGCCATGCGAAACAAATCCACGATTTAGATAATTTCATAGTTGATCTACACAATGATATAATCATTGATACATTCAGTGACGTTAGTCTTAATAAAAATACTACTTTGAAAATGAGAAATACTGAAGAACCGATCGCGAAGGCAGTGTTCAACAGTGACTTGAAAGATTGTTACCCAGTTATCGTCGAATGTTTATAATATAAACCTTCGTAAGCGTTTTATTTATTGATAATATTTTAATAAGGATACATTGATTTTTAATAAATGTTCTTAAAATTCCACGTGATCTTTATTTTTAATGACACAAGTTGGTTATGTACTATTATGTCTCTTGCTTTTGTAAGTCATAACATATTATAATGTTGATCAGTAGCGCCACCTAACGGACATGTGAAAATCACGTATTCAACATAAGTCATGTCTCACATCAACCTGCTCGAACCATGACCACAGTGAAAGCCTCCATTTAGTTCCAGTTATTGAACAGAGATGGCGCTGCATGTGAGGGTGTAATTGTACTTGAATCAAAAACTGTTTTTTGTGGTAAGCATTTTAATTACTGACATTGGTGACAGATAATTTTATTATGCATCCTGTTCACTTAAAGAATAGTAAACGCGAGTGTCCTTCACAATAATATTTTTTTTCCTTTTCTTGTTTCCAATTTCTACGTGTGAATACTCCTAAATAATTTTCTTAAATATGTTAAGCTCCTAATAAATTTGTGATATGGTTATTTTTACGCATAATCTGACATTTAAAATTTATCAGGGCATGATCCCAAATTGAATTATACGAAATTTATTTGCATAATTTAGGCTATTACAGCATCGAAAGAATCGTTGAACGTGCATTTATTTAAGTCGCAACAAATTTATTTGCTTTGAGAACTGAGACCCTTTGTACGTTAAATGACGATTTTATAGAGGTTAAGATATCAAAAACGCATAAATATCTAAAAATAGTCGGTCATCATCAATGATATCATGATTATGTACTTATAATTTTATTGAACTTTTATGCAGATTGTGGGACATAACATTTTATGAGAAGTTATTTTTCCAGATATCGTAATGATTTTATATATTGTTTAAAGGAGAGTTGTAGTTGAGTACCCGGTTGCACCTTTTTTAAAGACGGGCCATTTCTTATCTAAATAAATGTTATGCTTTGATAGCGACTGGCCTCTGAAAAAAAATATTTTAAAGTCTTTTTACGGATTTGTATTATTCGCTGACAGCTGGAGTGGTATCTAAAGAAGTGAATACGGCTCATCGCCACACATACCGACTAAAAATCTTCCTTAAATGTTACAGCCATTTATTAGAAAAATCAATACAAAAGAATGCTCATTCTATCTAGTTACCTAGGCTATAGTGGAAATACATACACAAAATTTTAAATAAATTAATACACATACATAATGATCAACTTAATGAATCAAAAGTTGATCATTGTCAAAAGCTTTTATAACCCACTGCTTGTAATAATTATATAGTTTATTCTATTCTTCTCCTGAGAAACAATTTTGAGACAAGTGACGCTAATAACTTAAATAAACGAATAATTTATTTTTTTTTTTGTATTCTTCCGATTGTTACATAAAGACAGGAAGCACTCAAATTAGACAACGTATAAAAAAGCCAAACTAATGTATTTCATATAGAATACACTTAATCAAATATTAAATAACGTTAGGTAATTAATTGCCATTCGATATCTACAGTGGCAAATAAAAGAATAGAGCTATTTATTAAACAAACCCCAGGGTCAAGTATGTCACCTCAAAAATATCCATTTAATTCAAGTTCTGGCCATTAAACGTTTGTGAATCATACACTTACTTAAACTTAACATTTAAAAAGAAACAAAGTGTAGAAAAAGAATCAATAAATTAACATAACTTATGTTCGATTCGCATTATTGCAAGTTGTTCGAACAAAGTAAATATAGAAATTCTAAATGTTTTAGCTAAATGTATATTGGACTTTTTTTACTAAACAGCCATTGAAAAAAAAAGTAGGTATATTTGATTCTAATACAAATTGCTTGTTACCTATATATTCTAGAACTGTTTTCTTTAAACATAACGACAAAATTCGATTTTCAAAAATGTTCATTCACAAAAATACGACGAAGGCAATTAAAACGAGGTTACATTTTTATTTTAAAACAAAACTTAATACCCATATGAGCCCAAAAATCAATCGATATTTCTCATAACCGTAATTTATTTTGGTATTAAAATAAGAAGATACATCTAAAAGATTTTTAATTACATATGTAACAAAAAAAAAAAAACGAAACATGATAATTAACAAAAGAGCTTGCTATAAACCAAGTGATACGGTACCTACAACAATCTATTAGAAATTGTATCTACTACTTATGACTAACCTCATTAATAGATTTACAATATTTATGGACCATGAATATATTAATGTGGACAGAACACTCGGTCACGTAGTGCTACAAACTTAAATGAAATCATAAATAACAGGGCAGGTATATAATAAAACTGTAGATACAACGACTCGACGCCACAGAGTCTGCCTGCGATGATGACACCACTATTTCAATTTGAGACATTTAATTCAGAATACATTAATGATAAGACATTATGTAAATTTAAATTACCTTTAAAAAGAATTTCGAACGAAGTCAAATATTTAACATAATATCCACACAATTTTCTGTAAAGATGATATATGAATGTGAAATTTACAATAAAACGTAAGCTTACATGTATTGCAGGATCATTGAATAAGGAGATATAAATTTAACAATGTCCATTGTATTATAATTTTGGTTGTAAATCAGAATTTTTAATGCGATTCTTTAATTTGCGCCGACCGATTTATTTTTGCGCTAGCGTTCCGCGGGACAGCTTTGACAGCCTCCGTATTTACTGCCCTGTCACATGCGAACTTTGCTTTTTGTTTTACTTTGATAGTGTGATAACAGTTTGCATGACTCAAGAAACAAAGCTCAGTTATAAAGTCGACAATACTTGATGTTGCAGATTACTTTCGTACTCGAAGATTATATCAGCAGAAGATATTGTTAAGATTTTGTTGTCTAGTATCATTGATCAAACTCGCCTGTGAAGATTATCAGTTGGTTAAATCATAATATTAAACATGAATATACCTGAAGATGAATCGGCAATAATTGTTCGAAATTGATCATTTGTTGTGGTGTTATTTACTTTGGCGAATTTATTTGGGTATCGATCAGCCGTTCTCATTACTCGTTTAAAAGAGTCACACACAGAGTCGCCTTGACTCGAGAGGTTGGATACACAATTTATTGGGCGATGTATCACAACCGCTCTCTTCCGAGCCGAAAGTTGAAAGTTCACACGAGTCAATTTCTATGTAGATAAGGATAATAGAGTTTAATGATCATATCATCGGTGCCATTTGTTATTCTGGCCGTTTTAGTCGCCGGCTAGGTACTTTCACATTGGATAAAGTTGGGAGTGCTTGTTTTACATAAAGACGCATTGTTCCTCAACAAAAACTTAATAGCAGGAGTCCAAGTATAAACATAACCACTTACCTACTTCATCGCATTCGTATTCGGAGACCACGATACAGCAGCGGAACCGTCTGTGGCCACAAAAAATTCCTTTCAGCCCTCAACTCTGTCTTAAAGTAATACACGAATGCGTTGACTTTTTGCGCTCCAAGGCTCTTTCGGATCCCAAGGTTTGTTGAAGTGGAACCAGTGGGTTTTTATTTCACGCACGTAGGTAACTGTTTTACTGATGGTTATCGCCAAAAATAACCTTTAATTACCGTGTAGTTTGAGCCGCCCTGACCTTTCACACAGGCACTTGCAGCCGCTGCCTCCTCATATAGCTGTATGCATGGATTAGACTCTCCCAGCCCTACGTACAAACTTAGATCAAGAGAAATGGCCACTAAAATCAAAGAATAAGTGACCTTAATTTAAATCATTGATAAAAAAAATCAATTAAAAAAAGTATCAAAGAAAAAAATTCTGAAATCTAACGTGAGTTCTGAACTAATAAAAAAATCTGACACAAGTTCAGCATTTGTGGAAAAAGTTCTTAAAAACTTGGCAATATGATTGATTTTAGGACAATCCTAATCATTATTCAAATTATAATTTCCACATTGTGTCAAATCTAAATGATCATAACACTACATACGGTCAGTACATGAATTATGCGACACATCGATTACAAAACGGAACACGGTATCAATTCAGTGGCGGCAGCCTTTGAACTCGCGCCGAGCCACTTACTGGCCGATATGCATTACTTACCATATCTCATTGTCTTATGAACACGCCTTTCTCTTTTGACAGCATAATTTAATTTGCCTAGTTTTAACTCATTCCTCGTAATATATTTTTACAATATATTACATTAATTAATTTTATTTATTCACAGAACAGATGTTGAAGGACATGAATCTATATAAAAGTTTCTAAAACGTTTAACACTTCAATCAAAGCGACAATATTGATTGGTTTGACGATAATAAGGACTTTGATTGATTTATAGTAAAGTTAATTAAGTTTTAGCACTTATTAATGCGGTTATATGTAAAATTATAATAAGGTGTGCGCAAAATTAGGCGCAAAACAATGATACACCAAATATACTGGATACCAGGAAGAGTCGACAAAACATTACCTTGTACAAGTAATAAATCTGTCGCTCGGCACATATCAGAAGATCTTCATCGATAAAGAGCCAATAAAACGCATCTAATTAATGATTGTTCAAACATAAAAAAGCCGCTCCAACACTTCCGACATCAATATTTATTTACTTCTGAACCATTAAAAAATTTGCGCCAAAACTTTAAACTTTGCTTTTTGTCTCATCACAAAAACGCACGCGTCTTAATTTATCTTTTTCAATCACTCTGCGATTGCTATTTACAGGTTTTTGCAAATGTCTTCTTACGAACACTTGTTAGCATTTCCTACAATCATCACGTTTCTTTCATATAGGGAGTTTGTTTATGTAGACGTTGTTAAAATAATGTTGAAGGAGTATGAAAACAAAAAAGAGGTATGATTGGCTTGCTTTGTACAATTACGCAGAGCCCATCGTTCCTTTTGTGGTGTTTTATTAAGATTCTTGCTGCATGCCGCCCGATTCCGTGTGAACACAACCCACAATATATATGCGCACGATCTTACACGTGCTTACAGCCGATGCACATGCAAAATAAACACAAAGAACTGCTGTGGAATATTTGTGATACAAAAATAACCTTGTCGGAAAAGTAGTTTGTAACTAAAGTACCTATTGTATTGCTGGATTCTCCAGTAAACTCAAAATAGCTTTAGCAATAAATTGCTCAATAAAATCTTGTAATAATTTTAATTTTATTCATTGCATTTAATTGATTTAAATACATAAAATGTTTAATACGATAATAATCAAATCAAATAATTGAATGCATCAAGAATTACATTCAATCATCGATGTTGATTGTTGCATTTAAATCCTCGAACATGGTAAATTGATTAAAATTTCCAAACATAGAATAAAGGCACCTACATAAATACGTATTCAATCATAGATTTTTGACAATATTACGACTCGCACCAAAAACGACCGCGCTAATCCGACAATAAAATTCTACTCGCTCTAAAAATAATATATTAAAGTGCTCCGAATCGTCCTACTAAAGTCTCATTCATATGCGAATAAATGTTATATAAACCACGCCTGCTTTTCAACATGACTGTTAAGGAACAAAATAGAGCCATGTCTTGCTCCACACGCCTATTTAAGTGTATACGTATAGATAACCGATTTTATTGTAAATTCTTGTAAATTTTTTAAACATATGAGTCATGTTCGTGACATCATTTACTGTTTTACTTAATGTCCACGAAATGTTAAAATGTGGAAGAAATATTGATACTGCGCTTGAACCGTTGACCTGATACTAGGCACGTCGTTTATTAAGTAGTTTATTAAATCGGACGAAACAGTAATATGAGTCACTTTAATATTTTCTTTTATATAAAAAAAATTGTTCAATGTCAATGAGTCAGATTGAAACAAGCCCTTTTCCTAGTTCCTCGACTACATAATTACGTATAACAGTGGTTGTTGATAATTTTACTATGTATGTTTATGCATTTTTCCGTAATAGACCAACTGACGCAGTAGCATCTGCTTCTGGTTCTTTCCACTTTATTAATACAAAGATTCGAACCGAAAACAGAAAAATTACAAAAATGTTACTCGTGCCTGTTCAATTTCCTTACATTAATTGAATTTATATTATGGAAGAACCGGATCACAATGTTGTACATTTCTTTAAGGAAAGCATATTTTCTATTTCGTAATGTTATCAGTATCTTGTGTTGTATCTGTGTGTACATTTTTTCTAACATATAACATAGGAAAATTACCTATAAGTATTAATTAGACAAGACATAAATTATTTACCTTGTTTACGATTTTTTTGTATTTTAACACATCTCTTTGAAGTATTACCAATTAGATATAACACAAAGAGAAACAAAAAAATGTTTAAATAGAAGCTTTTAAATTAATTTCAAATGATGTCCAATAAAAAAGCTTGACAATTTATTTGGTGATTGATCAAATGATTGATTATATTTGTACTTTAATGTCGTAATCAGTACTACTAAAATTAGATTTCAAGGGTAGAAGATAGATGATAAATTCTTAGTAATGCCTTCTCATCATTGCTGTCCGTTTCCATAACATAAGTAATAGAAAACCAAATTGAATGACAGTATATAAATTTTGGATGTTGTGTTAAAGGCGTAAAGTTAAGTTCACACCATGACACCTTTTTTGTTTTAATATGAAATTATCAAAAGACCCTCCCGTTTTGAGGTGAGTGGCAGGGAGTGTCGGACTAAAATCCTCACATGTTCCTTCATTTGCCATCTTTGTACCTACTAGTAACCTTTTTAGACAATCCCCCTGGAATGGCATTATTCCATGATACCCATGATCTGATGTCTATACCCATACAACCTATATCTGAAATTCAAATAGCTGTCAAATTTCATGGCAGAAGCTGCAAGCGACTGACTAAAGACTAACAACCCTTGGATAATAGCCTGACAGAAGATTCGATCTAAACGTTTAATCACATTAAATCGTCGTTGTCAACCATGACAATACTAAACTTTAAAACAGTTCTAATTACATAATTAAGTGGTTTAAAAGTCACCTACTTGTCAACACAGTTTTATAGCGATTCATATTTAAATGTTATCTTAGTCAGAGGCTAATATTGGGGTACAGTGATCGAATTGGAAATCGGATGAATATTACATTATGTCGTTTTATCTCCTTGTTTTATTTTGCTTCCAGGTAGTGTCTATTCTATATACGTCTGAATCCGAACTTAACATCGTTATTAATATGGTTAACGCTCAAATAAAATGCACATATCATCTAGGCCAAACTAGAAAAATAGATTAGATACCAACATTGAGAAAATTAAGAAGATGCCAAAAAAATCTTGCAATTATGTAACTTTTTAAAGGTTTCGTAAGGTTACTTTTGTAAGGTTTCACACCTAGAGTCATTCTGTAAAAGAGACCCAAACTATGTTCGAATGAAATATCCTGAAAGAACCTACAATAACGTGGAGGGATTTTTATATACAAGAATTTACAAACAAGTACCTAAATAAATTACAAATCGTGACATAGGTAAGTATTATGTAGTTTTACGTACTCTTGTCCAGTGCGAGTACGAATAACAAATCATTTGTATCGACGCAAGAAACGTATTGTGTTACAATACATGAATCTTTCCGGATTATACCGATAGTCACTGGGCTCTTGTTCTGAACGATAATTCTCTTTGTTTTTGTACTATAGAATGACTTTTATTCACAGTTATTAGGTAGGTCTAGTAGTAGGTATGTAAATAGGTAAGCTGTTGCTTATATTTGGATCATTGTGTCGGCCATTTTGCCGAATTTATGTTATCTAAGAAATATGAATGTGTTACAGTTAAAGTAATTTATTTCTGTCAGCAGTTTTGAGGTGAAATTATTGAAAGATTATTATATTTGTTACGATCCCTTAAAAGTTTTACCCTTAAGAGATAGGTGCATTACTACTTACACTAAATATTGAAATTTAAATATTTTAACAACAATTCAGAAGAAAAAAGAAAAGATTTTGTTAAACGCATTTAACTCGAAAATTATCAACTTTACACACTTCTATATAAGGTAATAGTCGATTGCTATCCGGCAGATGAATCGACACAGAATGCTGACGTCAATACAACATGTCTTCGTTCAACCCAACAGCATCAATATAGCACCTTTCATTAAGAACCACAAATACAATCAGAATTAATAACCATATCTCACTTTCATAAAATCAGATACGTCAGCAAAAATAAATTTTATAATTTGGTTAAAATTTTTATTGTACCTACATACCTATACAACAGATATTTTTATATGTGTATAATTCGTAAGCATGTCTGCGGTAGGTGCCAGTTCGACAGATAACTGAACAAGAAATATCGAAGGCTAACAAGGTGCTAAAGTAAACGCTATTCCGAACACCCATAAAAAATTAACGATCGAAAAATTTTAAACTTGTCAAATGCAATGAAAAATATGGAAAGAGTTATAATGAAGATGGGTATGTTTTGTTTAACACCTAGAGTACCTGTGTTTGCATAATCGGCAGATAATAATTATAGCTAGTTTGCGAAACTCATTAAATATGACACCTTTAAAAATAAACAAAGAAAGAAATATGTAATTAAAATATTAGCACATTTGCACAGCGTGTTATATGCTGTTATATCATTAATTTTACCTTAGATCATATTACAAGCTAATTTTCACACTATCACGTAATTTGATATCTCAATTCAGTGACACAGAAATTGCAAATATTCGATCCGATGAAGTGTCATTTTATTTATGTTATGGATTGTTAGTCAAAAATTTCATTTAAATCTGTAATATAGTACCTTGTGTTATTATGTTCAAAATATCGGACCGTAAGATGATCTTGAGAAGCGATCTTTGTAATTCTGTATGAAAAACACAAACATAATATTATTGGAGCGGTCATAACACTGTTGCCACTCTGTCTGCAACTTCGGTAGATACATTTACATAAGTACCGTGCCACAAAGTGATCGGTGAATACATTAATCGTAAATTTTAAGCGACAAATAAAAAGGAGACACAGCTATGGCCACCTGACCATTATAACCCGAGATCATGTGATAAAATCGCCAACAAGATTTATTTCGCGCCATCTCTACGATTAATCGCGAAATATTAATTAGCCCCGTTCTGGGGTCAACAATCTGTTTATTAACATTGCATATTATGTTACAGTTAAAGAATGAACATCGACAAATTCTGAGTTATGAAAATGGTTTCATTTTTGTCAAATTATTGATGCCATTAAAAATTAATAAAATACATTATTATAATTAGATTTTTAGTCAATTTTTGATTTCGGGCAAAATATCTAGAATATTTTTTACATCGATTTAAATTTTATTAGATTTGTTAATTTCGTAGTTTTTAATTTTTAATAATACAAGATTATGTTTCTAAGACTTTGCAATAAAAAATAGAATATTTTAACTTTAACCGTTATCGAAACTTGACGGTAACGTACTATTAATAACAACGCTTTCCGGTGAAAGTATCATTAAGCTAATTGTTTTATCTTGTGTGACTATTAAGGTCAAACACAAGCTATTTAAAAGCTTGCCATGTAACTGTCGACACCTACCATACAAATTGCTACTATTGGAAAGCCTTACGTGATGTATTGCTCTTGAAATGAATTATTTAACTATGTTTTAAATACGGTCTTATGTTGGACCACTTTAATGCCTCCGATCTAATGAGGACTAGTTGGTCCTAAAGGCCATCATCACATAAGTTAAAGGACCGCCAATGTACCTTTTTGGCACTGCGAGAAATGAAATGTTTTCGAAAAATATTATTGTAGTTTTAAAGAGGCACACACTTAAAAGGTCCTTACTTTAAAGTCAAGATTTATTTTTTCGCTTTTCTTTTGTCTATATCCCAAATAGGTTTGTGCATTGATCAATAGTGTTGCCAGCCTATTAATATAATCCTAAGTCATAGTGGTTAAGCGTCATGATCCGAAGTCTTAGGTACCTATTCCGTTGTCAAACGATAGTTTTGACCGTTGACACAACCTTTTTACCGTTTGTGACGGCGAAAAGAAGGTTGTGACTGCGTCAGCGAAAATAAAGATGATGTCACATTTGATCACCATAATTTTACAATATCTTCTCACTATGGTTAATATAAAATTATTTTGGTGATGTTTAAGGCATTTCTTTCTTCGTATTATAAACGGACGGACGTTTAAGGTATGTGTAACTTAAGTTTTTTATTACATATGACACGATATTTGAACTGACAATTTGGAACTGGCTGTCAACTTAAAAATAACTTTTTTGGACCCTCTCGTAAAATACATCGCGATCTTATCATGATCATACAAAATTACATAATTGCCTTATTATTGGACCCAGAATAAAAAAAAAACAATATCACTACTTATTAGGTAAAGTTAAAAAAACAGATCATTTGCAATGTTTTGCAGAACATTGCTCCAGATAAAAAACAATGATAAGCAAAGATGTTTGGCGAGTTTAGCAGCTGTTTCACCCGACTTTCTGACTCAGCTTTGTCTGCCTTAAAAATATCAACAAAACATAATATATTGTTGTCCAAAATAAACTTATGTTTTATTACACAAGACTATAAAACTTTTGACACCAAAAAACAATTAAATTCGCGGAAAATTTCAATCAAAACAGAATTTTTTCCTTGATTACAATCAAATTATGTATGGTAATATTAGGTCAGAATTATAATAAGTACTATAAAAGAGACATAAATTATGTTTAAAAATAACACCGTTAGAACCTGAGTCATACCGTCATTAGCTAAATGAAATATTAATAGAATTCTAGGCAGTGTTTAAACCATTTGAGTCGTTGAAAGTAAAGCTAATCTTTAACATTGACCCCGGAGGAGATTTTTGAGCAAATTTGTGAAAATGTAAAACGCATATTTTACCGACAAATCTAGGAATATCGTTATGTCTTTTGATATTAAAGTAACCGAGCTATTTGCAGTGATTGTAAGCTTGATGTATTGAAGAAAAAGTGAGACGAAAACTTTTACTAGAACAATAAATATTCATCACATATCAAATGTTGATCGTTAACAGAGACGTTTATAATTAAAAAACAGATTATGAATCACTAAAATTTATTAAGTTATAAAACTTTAAATATGGGCAATAGGTCATATTGATAGAACGAGACCAATTTTAAAAGTGACCAGTCTAAATGTCTTCTTAATAGAAAATGAACGTTGACCCAGTGACATTTGACCTCCTTATAACGGTGTATTGACATACTAAGGTGGGCAGACAAATAGAAAAAGTATTTTGTTAATAAATCTTATGTGATCTATTTTATAATTGATGGCACTGTTTTTGTGATGAATTTAACTACTGCCTTATTGACCGAGATTTGTTTCTATAGAACGCTATTAAATATACTCATGTATATTGTAACTGAATTAGACAATTTCAATTTTAATAATATACTCATAATAAAACAAGTACAACAATTAGTATTTACTAGTTAAAAAACAAAAAATTATTAAATTAAAGCATCAAAAAATTCATCGGCATCGCTGCCGGCTGGGAGTGTGCCCAAAAGGCTGGCTAAATATTTAACTCTGTAAAATTGTAAATAAAAAAAATTAAACAAATAATAAGTAGTTTAGATTAATTTCCTAAAACATTACTGCTGTTGTTAATGAAACCTCTTTTCATTTGAAAAAAGCGAATACTCGAGAGTAACTTTATTCGTAAATGGAATTCTGTGTAAAAAATAAGCGTACTTTTAAGGAAAAAAACAAATGCATTTTACAGTACATAAAAACAATATATTATCTATATTAAGAAAGCTAATAAGAATCTGTCGATTCGAAACATGTGCCATTAAATTGATAGCCATTATTCAGCATACACCATCAAAATGAGGACACTGTATATTCGCATGATGCACCATGTCACGTATGCGATGCAGGAGTTTATTACCACACAATGGGAACTTGGAATTCCAACTCCTTTGTTGAATTTATCGAGCTTTTATCTGTAAAATTTGTTAAGCAAACGTCTCTATTGTTAGTCCAATTCTGCAGGTAAGGAAAATTTGTTTGCTAGTTCTATAGGGATATGCCTATGTGCTGGTTTCAGGTTAGAATAGGGCGTAGTTATCACATTAGTTTTAAAGTATTACGGTTACTATTCCTACGACGACGGTTCATTAAATTCTATAATTTTTAAAACTAAATACATTTTCCTTTGTCGATTGTTCAAGATTGGTTCAAAGAATCAGTTGTTTTCAGCCAGTTATGCCAGCCAATGAATCGTTTTAAATTTTTGGTGAGATGAATTTTGAAAAACATAAACTTTATGAAACCCTCCGTATTTTATGTTTTTACGCCGGTAGGCAATAAATAAAGGATGACAGAAATACTATTTTAGTAATGAAATACAATTAATAAACTATATCACTATTCTTGATATATCGATCATGATTATGTTCCAATAAATACTAGAGATTAATAAAATAATCGTCGAACATGTACTCTAAAAAATAAAACAACCTTCGTCATTGATATGTTTCGAAATCAACAAGAAAAGAATAATTTTTGAAAAGCTTATTAGTACATTCAATGTATTAATTTGATTCCGGTCAATTTTACGTTAATTTATGAGCATAAAATGCACAAAAAAGTTGGACTAAACCAATAACCGATCATGATTTTGCAATAATATATTGAAAATTTCGACCTTTAGGTAACCACAAAAAATGCATAAGGATAATTTGTTACGACAAGAATACGGAAGCATGAACATAAATAATATTAAATAAAGGGCGATTGATTTTCAAATGTTATTCTTAATAATATCAATTATTTTGTACTGGTGGTTAATTATTAGCCAATCGTTAGTTAGACTAAGTTGCTACGGGTTCTGTATCATCACATACAAAAATACTCACAGCAATGTTTTAGTGAAGTTATAGCAAAGGTCTATCCCGTGACGTACGGAAACCCAAAAATAAAGAAGACAAAATAAAAGTTCTCTAACGAACATGAAATACTAGACACAGTATGTATTAACTTAAAATTTAGTTGTTAATACTGTTTATTTACAAGGTCTTAACAAAATTTATTAAATGAAATGATATGAAATGGTGAAACCATGCATGAAAGTACCCATGTGGTTTTTGAATTATTGCTTCTAATAATTGATTATACTTCAAACGATAAACAACCTGTCAAATATCATCAAATGTATGTAAATGTCAAGGTTATTGAACTTTACGTACATAAACTAAAATCTACAGGAAATTTAAACAGAACGCTAGAAAGCAAAAAACTCACCATTTTTACTGTCGGCTAATAACAAACAGTTCATTAATGGAATATTAAATGTTATAACAAAATATGGGCATAATGAAAACCAGCTTAGGTCATTTGTTTTCATTTGACCAAAATTTCGATTTCGATTGCTATAAATCTTGGTAGACAACTACAATCGTTGTCAAGTTATAGCTATATGCATATAGAACACCAATATTCAAGGTGAAGTCATCCTCTATTAAAACGTCATTATATACAATGGACATTTAAACATCGAACAGATTTAAAATAAAATCAAAATTCAAAGTATCATGTTCTGACTAAAGAATGAACGGTGAAAGACCCTCTAAATTAAGCAAATCTCTAAATTTATGTCTTTGTGACAGTTTATCTAACGGTGGTGCTCGCGAGCTGGACATTTGTCGTTGTTTCTAGTTTTAAAATAACGATAATAATATGGATCGTGACTAAAATGTATGCTAGGCCTAATTTAAAATCTGCTTCTAAATTGAATTCAACGAAAGTTATTATATTATTCGGTTGCTAAGTCGTTAGCTTATAGATTTCTATGATTTTTGGAAGTGTCGATATCATTCGAATCATTTAGGTATATTAATATGCTTTGGTATAGAAGAGCGTTGATACTTAAATGTTTTTTGATCGTAGAATACACTTAACATAACATTTTTATTTGTCTATCGATATTTATCCGCGTAGGATGTAGGGCTTTTAGCCAGTACAATGTTTACAATGCAAATTATCGCGAATACATCTAGAATTATCTACATAATATACAGCTTTAAAGCGTTTACTCCTACACAAAGTGCCTAAATTTACACATGTTTTATAAATAATAATGACAAGGACATGTGTTTCTTTTGACACCTAAATACTGTTCAATAATAATATTTGTCTACGATCCAATGATTGATGGTGCATCTCAACTTTATCTACAAAATATATGGCATGCCCTTTATACTAAATTATGCCAGAATCTGTAAGACATTTGAGTCGGGGACATGTTTGTTTAGAGAATCGATGTCATTATTTCTTTAGTTTCCTTCGAAACCATTAAGCTAATTTTAATAAGATTTGTTCGATTACATAATCGGTGTTGTTTTAAGGTGTTTGTAAACATACATTCCGTTTATGTTTAGACCAGTAGTTGCATGGATGACAAGTCAATGCCAAACTTACGGTCATTGGATGTGTCATCTATAAATAAACAGCTAAGGTATTGCTGTTTAGAAATAATTCGTTAAACGTAAGCAGGATTTGAATGGAGGAAAATATTTTTCTTCGCCATTCACTTGACGAATTTGTCACAAAATATTGACATTTTATGACAAATTCGTCATAGGACATTTCTATGCAGTGCCAAATGCGTATTCGCGAGACCAAAATATTTGAACATCGTTTGCGTTCGAATTACAAAACGTTATTTCTTCGTAGAGTTTCTCCAATTGACGTACATATCACTTTTAAACAAATAAACATCGCGTACAAACTGTGACCTGACAAAAGATTTTGAAGAAACTATTTTCCTGTATTGTTCAAATGCAAGATGGAAGGATGGTCAACAATATTGACAAAGCGTCACTGTTTTCCCACACCTTGAAATACGACGAAGATCTAATCCTTTATTTATTCGTTCAGCAAATTAATATACAAACGGACACTGATAATTGGATGTTCAATTAGCAAGACCATGTGACTATAAAATTAAATTAGATGTTTTAATTTAAAAATACTAGTTTTGGCAATCGAAATAGGTAAAAGTCTTAGTGCCGATAACCTTATACATAAAATTTTATATAATACTTCCCGTCGGTTTGTTTAATTAACTATAATTTACAAGGCCATAAAATTTCTAAATAAACCGCAGGTGACCAAACTGAAATGTACCATAGTAACACGGTCCTAGGGAACTTTAGAGTCGTTGATGAAGATAATCAAATATGTTTGAGTTAAATATAGATGGGTCAAAGAAGTTAGCCGATACGGATATTTACCAAGTTGCTCATACCAATTGTTTAAGAGTTTTGTTTGACTTCATCGATAAAACATCGAAAATGTAATGTAATCTGAATTAATTAGCTCCAAGTGTATCGCATGTTTACTAATTAATTTCGTTTGACAATTGGTTTTTACTTAGAATAAGGTGTATAGTCAGGTAATTAGTAATTGCCCTGACGACAAAGATTTTCTTAATAAAAAAAATGTTAAATACATTCAGATGCCACATTTTCAAAACGTAGTTTGGTAAGTTTCATAATAAATACAGTTTTAATTTAATTGTTTCCATTGTGCTATTTCTGTTTATAGTCTTAATTTACAAAAATATTTCATAAATAAAGTTGTCAGTATAATATGTGAAACATTTCACTTCTTTGTCCAATTATCATGTCGACCTTCAACTTGTTCAATACCATTTTGAACTGATTCGATTTTATAGCCGAAAAGCTAGTAACCGTTATTATTTATTTTACAAATTATCTAATAATAGGAGAATAAATAATAAACTTATGTGTTAATGGGTAGTATTGGACGATTGGTTTTAAACAAGTTTTGATTGGAAGCTTGACACGGGTCAACAGGGCAAGATACATATGGCCATATTTCATATACATTATTGCACATTGGAAAGAATAATCATAGTTATGACGAATCAAGAATAGAAATAGTAAGTTCTTCGTTTTATTCACAGAAATCTAGCCTATCTATCTAGCCTAAGTACTTAACATGTCCATAATCGTGAATCAACCGAAATCGGATAAAAACTGTGCATCCAAAATTAAAAAGTCAATCTTTTACTGATAACGCTAAAATAATATTCATTTGCTCAATCTTCTAATATTGTACCACTTATAGAAAAGTCATTTGAGGCTAAATTATTGTACCATATCTCACCGCTATTCCGAAATATTTGTCGACTATTTACATATTAATTGCTAGCACTTAAGAATTTTATCATTTTATAATCTGTTATACATATTATCAGGATATTCGAGTGTATAATGAGAGTCGTTACGTAATAAAGAGCCTATTTATACAAATATACACAGATTCAAGAAATACCAACGAAAAAGATTTTATGATGCCTTATGTAATCATCTCTGTTGTACTTGAATGAGCCACAGAATAGAATACAAACTGGATTTTTATAATACATTTTAATAATGCCGGCTTATTCAAGTTTTGATGTGGAATAATTAATTAAGATAATATGTCATAAAAGTAACTTATCAAGTATAAATACTGAGTCATCCCTCGGATTAGAGTCTGACAGTGTGTAATAAAGTTTAAAATAATTATGATAATTAGGGAAGGGGTCGGCGAGCCGTATGACTGTTAGTCACGCGATTAGCGTGACTCCTTGGAGGAAGAAAGGCCTCTTTTTATATAGACATTATTTAAAATGCACCTTACAGAGCCTGAGTCATAACGTGACAGGTTGATATCCAGAAAAAAGTTTAATCAAACAAAAAGCAATCGTAAATTTCGGTGAATTAACGTTTGCCAGGGATATCTCGTACTTTATGAAAGGCCTTTGAACTGCAGTTGAACAGTTAGCTGCGATTATGTAAGATGTTATCCTTATTTCAAGTTTTCCACAACACGGGGATACTAATAACCTAAGTCAAGACGCATGAGAAGTGTGATTTTAGGTAAGAGACTCATACGAAAATCACACAGATAATGTTTTATTAACTTTTAAAGAGCTAGTTTACAAACTTACAAATGTTCTACTGCTAAGCACAGACCCTACATCTTGTTTCATTTTTTCTTGACTTGCATTACACTGTAATGTACTACAAACTACCAGTAACTTTTGAACCAAGAGAGTGCATAACACAGCGTTAACAATGGGTTTTGTTTCCATTACTGTAGCAGTCATAGTTTCAAAGGAAGTTTTAGATACCAAGCATTTCTACTATCTTCTATATATCATAGTCTATTTTTAACTGTGCACCGCGGATTAACTGCTTAGCCTGTCCAAAGTTTGTCTGTAAAATTTCGCAAACAAGAAGACTGCATCTATCTTTCTATTTTCTTAACTCTCAAGGACTAATTGAAAAGAAAGAACATGCAAATAAAACTGCGAAAATGATAAATTAATGCCTTAACATGATTAATAAAGATAATATATTAAATAAAAAGTTATTGAAAAACATAATCCCTTCTTACGTAGCCATGATAAATGACATACGTTTATGTAATACTTGGCAATGATAGGTATAAAAACTGACGACAATTTAGCGGTATTACAAACGAAATCCTATTAAATTATAATCCTATTAAAATTATCACTTATCATCAAGTGAGATGAGCATGGAACTTTCTAGAAACAGGTTTTTTAGAGGCTGAAGCGTAAGCTTAGACCTTTATCTCCATATGAACTGATCAAAATTATTTTACAGTGTAATGGTAGAAGTGTTGGTAATTTTATTAATACCTAGCTTCGTTTTAATGTGCTTTAGGTGTACATAAATGATCATGTCTTAATATTAACAATATCTGTGTTTACTATATAAACCAAATGTAAGTTCGTTTGTTCTTAACGGTGTAAAGTGTTAATCAATGAATAAATTCTATTTTTTTTTCAATGGAAACTTACATACTCAGCAAATCCTGCTATATTTGATCTGATCATTCAGAAAAGTACAAGAATAATGCAGGTGAAACTGGAAGGCAACGCTAGTGTCAAATAAAGACTACAGTACTTACCTAAGTGACACGTTTATACCAAGTCAAGAATTATCATTATTGGTAATAAACATCTGTATACAAACGTCAACAACCTTCATATACAGCCTTCGTACTAACAGCAATACAAATAAAATTTATTCTTCTCAAGTAGTCATTACCTATTAAACTTATAGTGGAACGTTTTCAATACACTGTTTACATAGCCAACTTTGGCCGGAATGTCATTATCACTCGTCTAACAAAACCAGGCATGTACTTTGAATGAATCGGATAGCTTGCGACAATACATTGGATTTCAAACTTGGATTGAAATAGAACATTTTGTTTGAACTATTCGAAAAAAACTTTATGGCCTCTTCAGATGACACTAATTGTTTTGTACGTGAATGAAGTATTTGTTCATTAGCACATTGTGTGCCTATTTGCTATTATCATAAGATATCAATCACTAGGCTCTTCTTTTTTTGTCTTGCACAGCCTGTCTTTGTAACGATATAATTATTAACGCCTATGTTTGTTTGATAAGAATTTAATAGCAGACATTTAATGAAAAAAAAGCATATTTGAATTTAGATTTTTTTTTACTCTTTAGTTATTGATAAGCTCTACTTTTCATTTCATTTCCAAATGGAAGAAGAATGGGCTTTGTCCAGTGGGCCATTCCAAGCTAGTAACAATAAGATAATACTTTTCATTTATTTCATTTATTTTGGCAATTGGGCCGTCCGAAAGCCTATAAATGGTGGTTATTAGCATAGCTTTAAAAATAGTTATATAATGTACAAGTATTCAGAATAAGACCCCTAATCTCCTACAATTTCATTCAGATATTATGTAATAGCGGCTAAGTCCCTCAGTGAGGTTTAATTTAAGGCTTAGGATGTTATCAAGCACTAAGAGTATTATGAGCTTGAGAGCTATATTTTGAATTATTAATTGTTATTTCTAACTTCTCTATTATATTACTGAGAATTGAAATGTGTTTTGATTTATTTCTTAACTTTAATCTGCCTAGTCTTATGTTTGTTTAATTGAAGGGGAAATAAAGCATGACTTATCTATGTTGATAATTTTAAAGTATAATATGAATTGAAAATTGGACCCAGACATGTGATGACTGAAAGCGACGCCCTTATAAACCTCTTCATGGATTGAAAATTATAACAACATTCATTTAAAATATTTCTTCTAATCCTCCTGCTCACCATTTTATTTCCAGATCCAGGTCTGTCATTTGTTTTCTTGGAACATTCCGAACTTATTTAATCGTCATCATCATCATGTGGTGGTAATAAAATTATTAGTTGCAACTAGACTTGTCACAAAGAAAACATGCTAATTGGTTATTAAGTAAACATATTACGCGAACATTGACCGAAATGTCTCAAGAACAAGCTTTTTTACAGTTCTGAAACACAAATGGAAATGAAATGAATTGCCTTTTAAGGTCTAAATTTAAGTATGTCTGTGACCAATTATTGTATTTGTTAGTAAGATATCTAATATTATTATATTATTGTGAATTTTCTGAGTTTCCAATCACCATTGCATCATCAAACCATGTTTGTGGATATTAGACTCTTTTTATTAAGGTGACGTATTAAACTTTATTGGTAGGTAAGAGTTGTTTATTCTTTGAAAATTCTATATTTTATATAGAATTTTTCAAAGCACATTTTTTCCGTTTTATTTCTATCCAAATTACAGATAAAAATGTAATAATTCTGGTAACAACTCATATTCAATTCTGTGGAAAGGCTTTTTAAAGAGGAAAAACATTGTCAATTAAAATTATATCTTTCTAGTACCTGTAAAACATTATTACAAGCTAGGTATGCAGAAGTCATAAAAACATTCAACAGAAGTCACAATCACAAGATTCGTCTTTAGGAAAAATAAAATACTAATTACTTACTATAAAAAGAGTCACTTCCCAAAAAACTTTTCTGTTTCCTTAATCAAGAAATTCTCAGTAGCATTCCAGAGTTTCGAGTTATCGTTGTGACTCTGACTCAATTTCTGACAATCGGCCTCACCTGAGAATACCGTATTACCAGGTTAATGAATTGTGAAGGTAGGAAGAAATTACTTATTTACTTCTGAAGGAAAACCAACAGCTACAGTAACATGAATAAGTGCAACGTAAAGCCAATTACAGGTTTTCAAGAATAGAAATTGAATGTATAATAGAAAATTACTCTATTGCACTCCGCATATGGTTCATACTTCCTCAACAGTCATTAAAGCTAACATCAGACAAGAGTCGTTTGTTTGTTGTTCTCACATCTCTTTCTAAAGGTAATAATAAAAGGCGTGGCCTAAAAAAACAAATGCAAGCGACCCTAATTCATAACACAACAATCTATTAAACAAACCATTAAGGTAAGACAAAATTCAAAGCTGATTAATTCACTTGTTCCGCGAAGCTAAACTGTTTATTAAGAAACAACAATGATTAATTATACATGTAGTCCTTTATACAGATGGACATTCGACATATTGAACTTTTGACCAAGGGTTGACCTTAATTGTAGTGTTAATGTCACAGTTACTGTCCGTATTTATCACCGGGGGCCTACCACGAACTATTAAACCAGTGCTGTAGTCGTGTGAGAGAGATAGCGCACAACACAAAGTATAGTTTCATCTCTCTCACACAAGTGTAACGGTTCTATTTTGAGATGCAGTGGTAGGTTCCCTTGTATACTGCGCTATGTTGACGCTGATATTAAATTAACGAGAAATACGTACCGCTATTTCGAGGAAACCGTGTTAATTGTTCAACCTGGAAATGAAAAAAATCTTCGCTTTCTGATTTCCTTAAGGAATTAAAGTGTTTATATTGATCGTGGCTTTTTCCTACAGTAAAATTAAGTGAATTTTGATGGTGGTTTGAAATAAAGACTGCAGCTGAAAGAAATGATGTGTCTCAAGAATCAATAATCAGAAAAAAAATCGAAGTCTAAAAGTTTTGTAGACGTTTCTAAAGCCAACATAAAGTTAAGCTAAGGTCAATCTTTGAATAGAAAATTCGAAACTTATTAGATTTAAAACTAGAATAAAATCGTGGCTGACTGTTTATCTCAATTTACAAGTTTATTAATTTTTATTCAAATGTTTTAGATATAAATCAATTTTATTAAACTCTTGTCAACGCAAAAACATGTAAACCAATGCAGTTTACAAATAGAGAAACGTTTTTTTTAAATAAATTATAAACCAGAAACTCTTATAAATAAACAAAAGTGAAAGTACAAACTAAGGAGGAACATTGAAACGAGGTGGTATACGTCAGAGGTCAAATGTCAATAACTAATTGACCTTTAATTAAGTATTTGAAACAAGTAAAAAAGTTTTCTCACTTCAGTGTACATAAATACAAAACAAATTTTAGTATGACCTCTAGTTCTTTTGTAAGTGATTCATGAATTTACTTTTTACTTTACTAGTAGGTCTAAGTAGGTAAGGTCAAGTAACAGTTTATTCACCGACTTAAATTTAAATGTCTTATTTTGATGCGGTTCTGTTGCATGTATGAATAATAAATACTAATGAGATTTAAGCTTATGATAATCCGTGACTCTTCGTTTGTAAAAGCAGTTTCATTTAAAGCGCTTAAGTCCAAACTAATTAGACTAGGTAATCTAGGTTTGAGGTCAATCTGAAATCTGTATAAAGTAAATCAGTATTTACATGATTTTAAGGACGCTCATACAAATCTAATGCTTATTATGTACTCAATAAAGATGACTTTTCTGTTGAAAAAAAGGGTTATATCTGGGAAAATGGGACTAGTAACACCCAATGCTATTCCCACGTTCTTAGTTTTCATCTTATCAAAGACCAAAGATAACATGAGATTCTAGCCCAAAATTTTAGATTTTCTAAATCACTTAATAAGGTGAATAGTTCAAAATCAAAATACCAGTGGCGCTCTACTAAGATTAAAAATCATAAAATTAGTATTTATATCCATTTTATTAACATAGTAATTATTATTTAGGCACGTTATAGATAATTTAAAAACCATTGTCCTAAATAAAAATGCATGTTTATTATCTACTTAATATTTTTGTAATATGATATGAGGCTGTTAATTTGCGGAACAAAATATATCTATACAACCTACTTACTTATCTTAAATTAGATAAACAAATTTTAATATCATATTATCTATTTTAAAATCTGAGGGTTATCTATATTTAAACGGTTTGAAATTAATTTTACAACAATTAATACAAAAAAAATTACTATTATTGTCACACGAAATAAATATTAAGGAAAAGGGAACTACAACACGCCGTGGGACTTTAAAGATAAATTTTATAAGTACTTTTTTACATTACGATAATGTATGTAGGTATTGAATGAAGTTGGAGTATTTAATGCGTATTTGTATTTACTACATTATTAGACTTACGTGGGTATTGGCCTTACTAAATGCATGCCTATTTGCCACATAGTATTTTCCGAAAAGAAAAATTCTAATAATAGTTTAACACCAACCGAAAACAGGTGACTTCGCCTTACTTTGACCGATGTTCTTTTATTTCACCTTGTCACCGTTCACGGCCTAAAATATAATCAAAGTCAATATGATCATAAGGAACAAATTAAATCCAATTAAAAATAAACAATTGATTGTTATAGACACAAACAATGCCAATTAAATGTTAAATTACTTGTTTTATAACAGAACATTAACACTAAAAACACATATTTATATTATTAAATTATAATTATAATTGTTAAAGAATTAGGAAGGATTGACAGTGATGAATGTCAGTGTATTTCGTGTTCCGACAAGCAAGTCTATTAATTAAACAAAGATAATAAATAATACACAATTATGATGGAGATGATAGACCAATTATGTTTTATTTGCATAATAGCATTTGAGAACAGTTTTTTTTCTGTAATGTTTTGTATCAAGTCTATATTTAATATATGGAAACTGTTATTATTGGTGCAATGTAAATCAATCCTAATTTAATGCATATTAATTTTATCGTATTTATAATTAAATAATAACATGGTTTGGCTATAAATGTCTAAGTTTATAATGTATTGGCAAATTGCAGCCTTGAATATTCTATACAAGCGGCGCCCAGCGCTGTTAGGCGCGGTTTTTTTTTAATGGACAGAAGAATGAAGAAGCTCAAGTTTTATTCTGAATGACTAGTGACTGCGTTTATTATTTTTCTTCCATAATTCCTTTTACATTCTAAGCCTGAAGGAATGACATTTGCACAAATAAGACGCTTAGGAACTTTTAAAATAAGTCAGGACCGAAAAGCACAGTAGTTTCGAGCCTTTTTTGATAATCCTAAGTTAGTTTATTTAAATCTCTTTCTCTCGGTTACAAATCTAGAAGCCAACTCGAGAGAGATCAACAACTTGATGAGTTTGACCTATGGCATTGAAAACGATGTCTTTCTTTTCTCAATGTACGGACTATGCTGCTTGACTTTCTGAAGAGAAATTTTGTATTCTAAAGTAGATATTTATAAAGGAGAGCCAATTGTATCGTGCATACCTGCTTAAAAAAGAGTTGGTGAGATTATTTTGAGGAGAGCTAATTTCACCTGCTCAGGATAACAATAAATGAAATGTGCCCATGACCACTCTGTAAAATATGATGCGGAGAATGATGAGTTCAACATGATAAAGATGTATAACTATTTGAATAAGGACTGCATTAGGTAGATAAATGAAATTTGGAGTAAGTATTTATTACAAAGTAAGAATTGTTTAAGAAGACTTTTTTTGTAGGGGTGTATGTATTATCCTCACGGACTCGAAGCGGGTAGTGTCAGACACAAAACCCAAACGTAGGTGCAATTTAAAAAAAAACTATGATTTATCCGGAGCTATAATCCTTCTATCTATTCTTAAAACCACGATGCTATAATGGCTATTATATTAGGCAACTGTTTGATAAAACAGCATAACTTAAAAGTGGGAAATCCACGACGCTAAAGAAACGCTTAGACGTGGAGTCTCCGTAATAATATTACCGTGCATAGTAATCAGAATTTTTTAAACAATAAAATAAATAATCATGAGGTAGTCATTAATGATTCCCCAACAAGATGTTGTAAATTTCTTGTTGGATAATTTTTGAATAATTTTCCTGTTTAAAAACCACAGAAATACACATAACGTTTTTCTAATAAACCCAAGCATTACAAAGTGAAAATCATTGTTAGGTACTATTTTGTCTTTTTAGGCTTCTTCTTCGAACAGTAAAAGAAAAACAAAAAACTCGTAGGACTCGCGACACGCAATGACTACACATAGACTAAAGACTGCAATGAAATTGATCACCCGTCAAATTTATGACCTAACCTACCGACGGAAGAACTAAAGGAGCGATAGCCATACTGACGGACAGTGAAGCCTTAAAAATAGAATTCCTTTGGGTAATTAGTTTGTCTAAAACTTTAAAAATTATCGACACATAACATAAAATGTATGAATAACCGATAGTCGGCAATGATCAGAAGAGAATGTTACAAAATCAAGTAAGATTTAAAGCTTCCGAAAGTAGTAAAAGTCTTGATCAAGAACTTGAACAAATTAAATCAAAATGAATATACCTACACAAATTAAGTAGATTAAATATTAAAAACTTAGAAAAAGACATCAAACACGTGATTTTTAGCAAAACTCCTAATAAACTTAATTTTATACCCGATTACCGGTTAAAACCCATAAAACATACATTTTTGTAACATACGCGAGTGGTGTAACACGTGGGCAATATATTTATTTCCAAATAAATTATTCAGGTACCTTTTGCTCTCCAATACACGTGGAAATGAAATAACAGCTTTCTTTATTCGACTTTCGAGCACTTTGGAGGAATTAATGACCTTGAAAACGAAATAAGGCTAAACGATTTCAATTGTTAATTAATGAATTCATTTTGCACTTAAAGATAAATTTCGACCCTGGAATCATATGGTTGATCTAGACAAAAATATCATCAGCTGTGCAAATAGAACATGTCACTTTACATTGAAATATATTAACATGCACCTTAGCATTGTTTCAAAGAACGCAGTAATCTTATCTTATATGAAATTCATTGTAATACAAGTATGTAGACCTTTTTGTAATTTCTCACTGAACATTTAATTAAAATATTCATAAACAATCACCGAGGAATTTGACACTAATTGAGTACAAGTCTTTAACATTTTTTACTGTAGTTCTTTAATAATTTTTATCAAAACTTTTTTGTTGTCATTCCTTTGTTTGCGCTAACATTTTGTTTTACAAAAACAATTGAGTGTGTTAAATATTGTGAAAAAGGTTGTATACTAGCTGTTGGTTAATGAGGAAGATTAATAAAGTGTGTTGTTTATTGCTATCAGTTACACTTTATTATGTACTTCGAAGAGTTGGAAGCTTGTATTTCCTAATTAGACGTGTAAGCATTAAATATAATAGATGGTATTGCTTTACTCGTTGTAGCTTATACGTAGTATCTAATTTATCTACGATTAAAACCTTCTTTGTGACTTCATTAGTAGCTCTTTTTCATCCGACTTCAGAATTTGCATGTTGGCTATAATTATTAAAATCTAGAATATATGAACATAATTAACATAATATTTTAGCGCCGAAACTAAGACCCTGACAATCGCAATAATTAATGGCCTTAAAGAAATTAGTTATGTTTTTTTTGTGGATTTTGTACTTAAGTACCAATATCACGTATTTTAAATAAAAAAGTAATCTTTTGGTTTTAAAACATGTACTGTAATGTATATTTACAAGATTCATGATTGCTTTCTATTTTTTTTTTGTAGATTTTCGAAATCAGTTTTTCTCCCCACGAAGATCAAGTGTTCTTTGATATTGTTTTGCTTTGATCAACATTTTTTTATTGATCTACTATTACAGTACATAATTAAAGTCACAAGTTCATTATATGAAAATAGTTAAGTCAGTATTAGGATTAGAAAAGCAAAAACACTTCAACACAGTAGATAGACTATGGAACTTGCTCGTAGATTAATATCACTTTGTAAACCTGACACTGTTTATCGGCTGCTGTTTCTAATCATACCTTATCGTAACAAATTAAGATTACCGATCACGTTTCATTCTAAACCAATTGAGTAAAACATACTCGTAACATTGATACTAAAACACAAACAAATTAATTCTAATTACAATCATCACGTAATAATTTAATCGTAGCTCGTAAATTAATCAATATATATTATCAATAGCTATTTTGACACATAAATAAAACAATTAATTATGTCATTTTAAATAGATATTTTGATATATTGCTTATGAAGGCTCTTAAAGCAGGAAATATAATGTCAATCGGTTTACAAAGCGAATCAAATGTAAAGCAATGATTAAGGGACTGTTTACCTCAGGGCCGATATCTACAAATAAGGAAAACAATTCTTCAGAAGTGTCAAGGATTTCATTTATAACATGATTTTTATGATTATGCTTACACAGTAGGTCAGAAGATTACCAGTTCCGACGCAATTTTCGGTAATACGTTAATGGAATTAAATCACGAGTAAAATTACTATGGCAAAATAATACGAAGCTTTCATTCTTTGTTTAAACTAAAATGATAAAAAAGAAGAAATCATTCAGAGTGAATTAATCTTGTTAAGCATAAGCTTTTTAATTAAGTCATAACAAAACACACTCAGGTCATTGTTATTTAATTAGTCGGGTTTCTGTTCCTTGAATAACTGCTTAATCGATCAGTCTAACCAGTTGAGTGTATCAGGAAGCGGGAAGAGGTATGATACCTATAGCTAATTTTCTAAAGGAAATCTCAAAAATAAATTTTCGTGCCCATTTTATTTTGAAGTAACATATTTTAGAAGACTGGGAATCCTTCTACGTAATCGTAAAAGAGAATATAAAAAAAAAACTTCATCTTTTTGCGTCGGGGTCTAAACATACTGTGATCGTATCATCAAAACATAACCTCTGTAACTATATGATACACAGCGACGAATTAATAAAGTTACTAATTGCGAAGCAAAAGAAACACTATCAATCAACAAAAAATCATAATATCCATGACTAAATACTTCATTACTACATAATAAATCGCAATCTAATCCGATACAAGCTATTTCAAGTGTAAAAATATACATTATCAACTTAATCAGCATAGCAGATCCTCCTGACCTATTTGTTAATACAATAAATTAAAATGTTGTATTTTTTAATGCAATATAGAATAATATATTAGATTAACAATAAAAATAGACGTTTTTTATAGTTATTTAAGCACAAATCTAGATCTTATGACTGGTGGTTTATCACGTAACTTTTCTAGTTTTCGATTCGTTACGCTTTGTGTTTATTTTTTGAACGTGTGTTTTTTATACCTGATGTTTTAATTTAAATAAGTAAATATGCAACTGATTCTTCTTTTTATATTTAACTAGCTTTTCTCCCGCGTTGATTTCGGTTATATCGCGTTTCCGAGAGAACTCTTCAAAAATCCGGGATAAAAACTATCCTATGTTCTTTCTCATGGTCAACTCTATCTTTCTATCAAATTTCATTAAAATCAGTTCAGTGGTTAAGACGTGAAAGCGTAACAGACAGACAGACAAACAGAGTTACTTTCGCATTTATAACATTCGTTGGGATTTGATCTTTACTTATTTTCTGACTGCTATACAATCGTTAGAAAAATCAGTATAATTTAATTCTATTCAGCCAATAATAACTGTACCTACACCCAATTAATTTATTATACGAGTATGCTCAAACACGCAACGATAAACAGCAGTTTACAAAGAGGTTTTAGCCAACCTTTGACCCTAAGGACTCAGTAAACACGATGAAATGCGTTTACGTAAAGTACACTGAAGGTTACATTACTTATTTTATTGCTAATCACAATACATAGATAGCATTATTCCAGTAAAATGCTCATACAGAGCCCTTAGCTCGCAACGGAAGGAGGTGATAAGGAAAACTGATAATTGTTTACCGTCTTTTATTTCAATTACATACAACTTAAGTGAGTTTTGATTTCTTTTTAATTGTTAATAAGTCTGTATGTATCTTGGTGTACAGGTACGTAAATAAATTAAATATCTTTTTAATTTTTGCAGAGACATTATCGTACGGTCGCTGATAAAAGCGTGGGAGCTTACTAAATATAAAATTTATGTATCATTAGCTGCATCTGTTTTAGTTTTGAGATTATAAATTAGGGTGACTTTATAGCTATAACGGAAAGACCATATAAATAAATTTATTAAATTAACATACATATGATCGAATTGAGTCAGCGCCGGACTGTCTACCTTCTAAGATTCGTCTGCTTTGTGCGTGTCTGGTTACTGCTATGTGATAAATAATATCATAGCTTCTGAATACTGGGTCTAGATGTTAATACTTACCTTTGAATATAAAAACAGCAACTCTATACACATACTTACTAGTTTAATTATTTATGTGAAATTATTTGTATTACTATGACACAGCTTTTTCGCTTTTAAATTTGATTAAATGGTTTCGTTTAAGTGCAGCAAATCTGAATAAACAAGAAAATCATGAAGTTTTGTAATGATAGAACATAACATCAATAACGAGCCTTAACAGTTAAAATAATAAGTATTTCATGATTTTCAAATAATTGTCTGATTTAGTTGATACCTTGTTTATGTTTCGCAAAATTTAAGCAAGGCATATTATGCTTAGCTTAGGTAATACACAAACTATATTTTTCCAAACTCTAAAGCTAACAAAACTCTTAATCATGTTAAACTTAAAAATTCAATTCACGTTTAAAAGTTACTTTGAGCTTTATATAATTCATTTTTTATTTTAATTCTATATAGAGTTATCGAGGCTCTCTTGAGACCTAATACTACGTACTACAATTATATTATTACGGGTCTTGAAGAAAGATGCCGCTTTACACCATATATCAGCGCATGATACGTTTCCACAACTATGATAACACTACGTTAAGACGTTGAAGTAGACCCTCAGCTAGCTATAAGAAAAAATACAACAGTTATGACAAGAATTGTCATGAGCATCCTGGCAATAAGATTGTAGATAAATAAATATTTAAGTAAATAGTGATAATCTCTTACCACAAAGCTTTTAAAGGAACACATTATGCGCGAAAAACCACAACATAATTCTTTGTTTAGTTTTTTTAACCACACTCGTTTCTGACTTTTTCTTTTACGGCATGTTTAAATAGGTAATACCAAATGGAAACCCAAGGATGAGTCATCGGGTCCTCACACCTGCTAACCTATTTTCCTTTACAACTAATTTAATCAGTGCAGTCGAATTCACAGTAACAAATATAAGGCTTAATAGTAAAAATGTTTTCAGTGAATACTATGCGACTAATATGAGGTTTTCAAATGTATGCCACGATAAGAAATTAATTGGGTCTTCCTCAATGCGTCACTGGCACATATTCCGTGTCTAGACTACTGTCCAGTCAAACTAAACCGCGAAATTTAAATTGAATCGCAAAGTTCGGTCAATGACCTCATTTTAACCCAACATTAATGATTCATAATACATTTGCAATTCACCGCAAATATTTACTTTTCCCTTTGTTTGGTCCATCCATTGTACAGTACATTCGAAAGTACACTCACTACTTGAAGTTGGTTTAACAGTAAGCTATCCTACTTACTAATGACCAAATAAATTGGAAAGTTCAATTGACGACTGACAACCATCAATCACAAGTAGCCATAAGAATATAAAAAATATAACAATAAAAAAGATGTGATACAAACATGATAATAATCAATGAGCGAATTAAACAAAATAATAATACGCAAAATTTATTGTAAATTAGTCCTTGTGTGAAAGGAAATAGGTGCTACATCATTATGTATGTGGTATGAAGAAAACGATTGATTAAATGAAATACTGTTCTCGATTATTCTGGACACTTAAATGCAAGCAAAATGTTTACGTTAAAAATTCTTAGCTGTAAACTTTAATGGAAACAAAATTACAGGTGTATTGACAGGCTCAATGTAACGTATTAATCCTTAAAACGTACAATTCAATCAACCTTTAAACAAATTGCGCCTTGGATTTGCCTTCGTTTCCGTACGAGTATGGTAATTTCCGCAAAATTCGTTTTATAGTACAAATTAATCAATGGACATGATTCGTATGTCGGTCAGCTGTGACTCATGGTGACGATCGAAAACCAACAAAGTGTGAAAGTGAAAGCTCTTTAGAGTCAGGAGTTCACTGTCATACAAGATAAGCTCACAAAGACGGATGAGATACTAAGCCGATAATAGGAATCGAAAGTATTTCTTAGAATATTTGTGCGCATATTCAATATTCGAAAGGTGTACAAAACAAGGAGTTGTTGCTTCCAATTTCTCTACATCAATTTATCCTCTACATGTCAACAGTAAAAAATTCACGTATGTTGTGTTTGACATCATTTGCGTCAATCGGTGTTAATTTTTATTGAGTGTTAATTTTATCACATTATCTTTGATAAAAAGTTTTGCATAAGTACAACACGCATGTTGTACTTATGCAAAACTTTTTATTAATGGATTAAAACAAAGCTTAGATAAAAATAATGGTTGTGCTGTAAAAATAGTTTCGTTTCTTATCAAGACTTTCTTGTGTCTAGTAGTATGGACTACGGAGTATTTTGGTCAAAAAAAAAGAAAATCTACTTTTATGATAAAATTAAAAAGGACCCCGATAATAACCCACGTGATAAATCATCTTTAGCAAATAACAAAGACTGAGATGATGTATATGATATTCTCCATTGACGATCGGATTCCACATCCCATTTTGCCATCACCAATTTTATTATCAATCGAAGCTAAGAAATCTTTTAAATCTATCGATATTAAGTGCTGTTTCATTTGAGTCCCTACCAGAGTATTTGCAGACATTCGGTAATACTTCCCACAAACGACACATAATTCGCCTTCAATTAAAACTCCCAAAATCTCTCAAAATCTCTTCTTTCCTTATGATGCCGTGGTCACACTCGTCAAACTTATGGCAAACCTCTTTGTGCTTTCTAGGAAAAGTAATACATATTGTTAGTTTTTCGAGCCGTTTTATGAACATCAAAGTTTCTTAACCTTAACCATACGAGAACCATTAAAATCACTACGTATTCCTATAGCAAGACTATTTCAAGGTTCAAAGCGAGATGCCACTCTACTCTTATAGAGCGCTGTCTTGCATCCACAACTACAGCAGTACTTTAAGAGGCTGTCATATGCCCTCTGTACTAGTTGTGTCGTTTTCATTTACACAATGCATGCACATTTGTACAACCGTCCACTAAAGTGCGTGTAACGATTCGTTCGCACTTCTAATTACTGATGACACAAACCTGAGGGCATCGAGATATGTTCAAATAATTAGAGCCACACCTAACTAAATAATATTACAAGGTTTTGGTTACACCGCGGATGTTTGCTTACGGAAATAGCAGTATAATGCACAGTCATTACTGAGAACGAAGAAGTTTTTTAAATTGATTAAATACTTTGTGGTCAGATTGATTTTAGGAAGCCTGGCTTTAAAGAGTTTTTCGTGTCAGAAAAAAAAATTTAAACAACGAAGATGTTTTATCAAATATGCGTTTTTTTTTAATAATAGATTATAGCAATATAACTCAAATGTAAAATGTAATTTCTCTTACATTTTAGCTATAGTGAAAACCTGTGAAAAGAATCTGTCACAATTAAAACGAATGTTATAACGATGGTGGTACAGAAAATTATAATTGAAGAAATTTTCATGTCAAGGTATTAAATTAGAATCAAATCACAAGGTATTAGTATGATCAAAATTATGTAAAAATTCGAACTTTAATTAATTAAAACACATTAACCCTATAAACGCGAAGGTCTCATCATATGCCTGCGAAATTGATTTTTAATACTTTAATTGAAACACAAATCACGTGGCCATATGCCTATAAATTATTAATTAATTAACCAGACCTGTATATACAAGATTACATTAAAAAAAGAGGTCAAGTGCGAGTCGGACTTGCTACGCTTAGGGTTCGGTACAAACAGGCTAACGAAAAAAATGCTAACAATTTGGTGACCCATTCAAATCTATGACGATACTTTTGCTGTTATTTTTTTTAATATCCAGTTAATGTTATACAGCCTAATAACAAATGAACTTACAGAGGGGCAGACACTCGTAATATAATAACCCTTTGCGTAAAGAACCCTAAAAATCAAAGCGATTTCTTATGATTTGTTACAGTTTCCCTGTTGCCAGCCTATAAAAATTCTTATTAGCATTTATATTACGATGAAAGTCATTAATTAATGTAAAATACACATAATACTTAATTTTCGAGATATTCAAAACGATACAGGCGCAGCTGGCATCAATGAATCTCTTTCTATTGATAGTTGTTTTAAAAACCGTTGTGAACGCCAATTAAAAACTAAAGCAGTTTTATAAAGTTGAATTGATCAGATATGTATGAAATAAAACTAGTTTAAACCGCCAATATATGATTAACACAACAATAACTACGTAACTATCGAGTAAATAATAAAAAATCTAAGTCAAACATGACATGCACAACGGCAAAAAAAATACATTCATACAGATTTTTCATTTTTTTATGTCACTATACTAAACATTGAAAAGCTCACAGAACCTAATTACATATAATACTCATTGCCATCTTCTATCTAGATTATTTAGTAAACTTTCAATTCATTTTGTTTGACTGTCGAATTCTCTCGAATGTCACCGAGCATTCTTTTAACTGACAAGTAAAAAGCACGATCTTTGGCGTTTACCTTCCAAGTATGTAAATAGACCTCCATGAAGTACGCAATAAACTTCAATAAAGAAGGTTCTATATTATCTTACTCACTATAATTTGGCTTTTATCTGATAAGAGCCAAACGTCCGATTAACTTAAGCAATTAAAAATATTAAATAACTATCGAATCGTATCGTTAAAAATCGCTTGACGATCAAACCAATCGATGGTATCACATCACTATTTGATAAAAAAAATATCTAAGTTTTATTTTTATGATTATAAAGGTTACCTACGCAATAGCTAATTGTTAATGATGACTTCCATCAATGAGTGTGATCCTACAAGTTCAACTGGTACATTAATCATTCTGCCACGATCGATTCGTCGTGGTGTAATAGTCAAATAACTAAGTAAAGAGGAAGCAATTACTAGGCCGCATTCAATTTCTTGGTGAGATTTGTGCTTACCGCAATGCCATCCACTTTTAGTAGCGTGTGTGCTAACCTTTATGACAAACCCATCGTGGGAATCAGAAACTTGTTAAACCGCAGACGTTAAGGCTACTTTGTAAAATATCCTTAAGTTTTGCTTCGATCGTGTGGCTAATGGCCGAATTAATGGAGTGTCCGTTTAAAAGATAAAAGCTGTTTAGTGAGATTAATAAAAGCTAATATCAAGATACACTCTAAACAAGCGATGATCATTAATTTCTCGGTAGTCTTTTGCCTATTTTCCCCTTCTTATAGTTAGAGCCAGGACAGATACAAGATTCAGATAGAAGTTGGTATCGGATTGTGTGTAGCCTTATAGGTACTTATAATTGATAATATAGTCAAAATCAACCTGACTCGTAATGTTTTCCTTCATTTAAATGCGATGTTAACAGGATGTACTGTATTGGTTTAGTGCAAACGTTAACCCTTCCAAGTTCTCGCATTGGTTGGAGAGACCGATCGTTTACTGATTCGTCGACCGTCTTTTGTTTGTCGTTTATTGTTGAGCTGTCATCGATTGTCTTAATTTTTAGGAAGTTATTATGTTGTTAGTAAATGTAACAAATGCTTAAAAAGTTTGTGAAACTGTTGTCGACTGGTAAACGCACAAAAATATGGTTCATTAAAATAATGAGCAGACGAATGTAGTAAAATACGAACATTACAAGCAATTTACTCGTAAATTCCCGGTCAATATTCATAAATCGCGATAGTACATCAAATGATACTTTATACCATGCAGTCACTACGTTAAATGAAAATTTCATCAAACACGGTCTTTTGTACCTACCATCGGAATCGTCAGCACACTCAGGTTAATAGTGCAAACACATTTGCAGTAATATTACCAGTTTATATTTACATTCCATCAAAACAGCTTTTAAAGCCTTTCTGTAATAATATTAGAGTCTACAAATGTAGATGTATACAAATATACGACTAAGCATTATATAATGTAGCGTTTTCAGGTGGATATTGCAGTAACCTTTATTTCGTATTTATGATATATGATAGTATTTAAGAACTAACTGAAACCTAAGGTTTCACGCTCATTTTACCCGCTTCTAGTGGTCAAAACTGAATTTTATTATGGCATTTCTAAATAAATTCTATAAATAGTTTCAAAATATTTTCGAATTTCAACGAGCTTACTGGCAGATGCGACTGTGTGCAGCGAGCTACCAAAACAACCTTTTTTATACGTGGATGACTTTATTGTTTTAATTTCCTCCACTCTACAAATGGCCTTAATCTTACCTGCTAAAATCACCAGTAGGGTTTACCAACGATAACGCATTCGCAAACTAACAAGATATTTTTATAGAGCCAAGTCTAAAAGTTAATTGCTAGTGTTAAAAATAAATATTGAAAGTAATGAAAAAATATTTTTACTTAATATTATTCTACACACGGATATGTACATACATTATTTTAAAATAGTTATAAATACGAGTAGTATACACACATTACTTGTGTTTACTTAGGTAATGTATTAGAATACACATGACTGGTAGAGTCTCGGTGTGGGAAGAAGCTACTGAAGGCCTTCTTCTTGACAATTACGCTATTTACCATAGTAGTTAGTTAATAGTAGAGTGTTCTTATAAAAGTGAAACAACTTTCCCCATTTTTTTAAATGCCTCCATATAGTCCCTTAAGCTAGTAAAACGGTACATTCATTCATCACATCAAAACATTATTCTCTCTTATTTTAGAACAAGTAGAAGACATACATACATACAAATGATCTTAATTCAAAAATGCTCCCACAAACCGTTTTTCTTTATACACACAGAAAACTTCTGCTCAATTTTGCACAAAACAAATAAACCATTTAGTTTTAATACATTCAGAAATATTAATATCAAAACGATCTGTATAAAATCCAGCCCGCACACTCAATCACACAAATGACATTCATTCTAAATTATAATAACAACTTTGCAATACCTACACTAAAAACAAAAACAATCTCAGCACGAGACTGATGCACGAACAATGCTTTCGTTAACGTAAAGTTTACATTACACTTAACTTTACGGAAATCGCGATGCATACGTCGAATCACCTGTTTTGACATTGAGATTCATTGACTGTACATTGCGATGCACAATTACTGCGATATACTACATATATCGAAGACAAGTGTTTGATTCATGCAACGATACTTGTGTCGGGGCGGCCGACGCTTTGTCTGGCAGCGCGCACCCACTCCGATACCTATACATCAGCTTCAGAAAGTTGCTTATTCATAGTCGCCCACACGCTAGTATGAAATACTCGTGCTATCAGTTTTATATTTAATTTTTGATAAGGAAACTTTGGCTAACCAAACCACTGGTAACCAAAATAGGACTTAAATTCTGGTTTTGAAACTAGATTGTTTTTGTTAATAAATTAAAAGGTTCACGTGAAATTTTGAATCACTTAGTTAGTAACAAGACGCATGTCTAGTTCAACATAAGAGGCTTCAATTGACGCAAATAATATTAATAAATGTTACATAGAAATAAAAGTAATGAAAACCTTATTAGTATTCCTATCACTATAATCTACAAACAACAGAATAATATGATAAACGGATAAGCGCATTATTTTATTAGCGGATGGTAGACTTTTTCGTTTTCACTGTAATGATATTAATAAGGCTATTTATTTAAAGGTCAAATGAACTGGCTCTGACTTTCAAGATGGGTTCGACAGAATTTTATGGGTTATTACTATCAAAGATACAACGAGTACGTGACGACTTCAGAGGTACCTACTGGGAATATTCACAGAATTGCACTTCGAGATATTTTTAATTGTATTTTAATTGTTTATTTGTTTTTTATACCTAATTAATTTTTAACTTTGTTACTTTATTTCTTCTTCGTAAATGTGGATGGTCATCGCGATTTCTTGGCGGGATAACTTCGATTAAAGTTTGTGGAAAGTGATGATTTTGAGAAAAAAAAACAGTTAAGTACATTAGATTCGAATCCGTTTCCTATTTTATGAAGAATATGACTTCTTCTGTTGATTTTTGTAAAGATCAAATGTCACCTGAGGCGCTTTCAAGGTGTATGATTGATATAAAGATCGATCTTTTTTGTTTGAATTTTATGATTTTGTTCAAATAAAACCGTCTGATGCCATTTCGGTTTAATTCTTATTCTGTTAGTGGCTACAAAACTCATTGAAAAAAAGTAGCATTGTGGTAAATTTGGCGTTCTGAAAGATAATTTTGTATACCGAAGCTGTAAACTCTTACCGAAGTGACCACTATTTATATATATATAGGTATATACCGTTATTTCACGCACAATTTAATTAAATAAAAACAACTAAACGTTCACTTTAACAAAGGTCTGACTATGATCCAACTTTTACTCAAAGTGTAGTAAATGGTAATCACATAAACTTTATTTAAAAGGTCTTTTTGTTCAAGATAATTGAGATAAAAAAGTAATAAAGCATTTTCTTAAAAATAAATTTCACCCGGTAAAAAATGTCGTTACCGGATATAGCCTTGCTAATTTTACTTACACTGATTGAAGTTAATTACGGAATAAATGACCCTTGTCGGAGAGCTTATGGCAGAGGTCAAGAAAGTCCACTGTCAAGGTCCAAGCAGCCGTGGATGCTTAGAATTGCTAATTTTCGTCTGCCTCTACAAAACTGTCATACGAACCTACAAGTCAGCTATTTAGCATTTTATAAATACATATGTACCTACGACATCTTTACGTATCATTGACCTTTTGAAATAAGTATAATTATTTCGCCCTTTAATAATTTATTATTAACCTGACAGGTCCTTTTTATTTATTGGAAGCTAGACGGGCCAGTGGTCCGCCCACGTGAAAATTTTCCGTAACTGTTGTTCTAAGCAACAACTAATTGACATAACCTATCTAAGGGTTTACTTTATTTCAGCTAAGCAACTATCTCTTAATTAGGTCAAACTAGGAAGTAAAAAAAAATAATTTAATTCAAATCTATTCAGAAATTTAAATTTATTGCGTTTATAGAAATTCTAGAAAATGTTGAGAACATCTTCTAGAATTTCTCTTTCTAACGACCATAATATTACACAAAAATATAAGTTCGAAAACATTAAACAAACACGCTTGTCGTAGATATCCATAGAAACATATATTTAATGCTCACCTTACGTTAATCGGTGTCACAGTAACCAAGTATGTTTATTTTTAAATATTTTTTTTCAACGTTTAATTTATAGCTGGCAAATGTAAAAAAAAGTTTTAAATCAACTCTGTAACTCAATACTCTCTTATAAATAAAATAATATACCTAATGATCAGATATTAAAATTTGATACATCATAGGTAGAGCCAAACCAGAATTGATTCAAAAATTACCTTTCATAGGGCAGAATTTAAAAATAATCTTAAGACATACGGGCTATACTTAAGCTAACTTCAATTAAAGTATTATAATCCTAAGCTTGTATAGATACTCGTAAAATAAAAAGTCAATAAAATAAAAGTCATTAATATGCAAATATTGAAGATCCAAGCCGAAATTCACCTCAGGTGGCAAACCGGATCGGTTGCTAACAGACAACTTGTCACCTTAAACTTTTTGCTTCATATTAGCTCTAATTAACGACTTTCCGTCGTCATTTCATTAGGCAAACGACAATGTTACCTTATGAATATAAGGATAAATTTCACTATCAGGCAAGATAAGCGCAAAAGGTATTTTAATCGTTCATTGCCTATTCAAACTTATGATAATTATTTTTCATCTAAAACGGGATTTTTAATTATGTTGTACCTATATATTATAATAAATATACCCAAAAACTAGTTACAAAGACCCAAAAATGTAATTTAGAATTTTTCTTTACGGAGATCATTTACTCTGCAGTAATAAACATCAATACAACGATCAATTTTATTTTTTGGCAATTTAAAAACAGCTGCATTATTTATTTTGTAACCAAAATACAATTATTCATACCGAAAAAAATAAGTAGCCTTTGACATAAAAAAGGGTGATTACAGATTATTCTTTCCTTGTAGTTAGCTGCGTATAATTTCGTTTAAAGACCACTTCCGTTCCGACCAATATCTGTCAACATATTTCCACGTTCGGCTCGGACACATCACAAGAACTCGATTTCATTGACATCCACCGTCTGCAGCATAATGAGTTTTAAATTATTACTGCAGATAAAAAGTAGCTGGCCGATGTTCGTATAACCTTTCTTTATTTCGTAACTGAAGACACTACACGAGCGATGAATAGAGAAGCGACTGAGCCGAGTTTTGTCGTTCAATGAAAACCAGTATAGTTTTTTCTTAATTTAATAAAAAACCGTTTAATATGTCAAATATAATTTAAGCACTTATTCCAAATTAAGGGTGTATTGTAGTAAGCGTGTGCGGTAGTAAGCGTCGGCGCGGGCGGCTATGCGCAGACGCAGCGGGCGGCCGGCGTCGCACCGTCTCCATGGTAACGCGGCGTCGAGTACATAAGCGTTCGCGTGGGCCGCTAGCCGCACAGATCGCTAAAGCCTGGAGAGCGCGCAGCACGTAGTGCTACGGATCACCGGGAAATAATAATCAGTTTGAAGTTTCGTAAATATAAGTGACAATACCTTTAGTTACGAATCTCAAATCTCAATCAACTTTACGCGTGTAATTTTTCAGTTTTAAAGTGTTGTGAAAAAACTTTTAAATAATCAAGATGATATCCTTAGTGTTGTTTGTTATGGGAGGTCTGCTCGCAACGACAGAAGGCTGTGGTGCTGGAAAACAATTATTCCGTAAGTCCTTTTTAATTATTTCGTAGCCCAATAATCACATTACTCAATATCAAGTTTTAAATAAGTAATTTAAATAAAACATTTTTATCAAATCAAACTTAAATTAAATTAAGTTTAGCAGTCACCACTATTTAAAGAAAAGTCGATAAATAAAAATTACATCAGCCATACAACTAGTTTTTATAATTAAAATGATTTAACATTTGCACCAATTTTAAGAATCTGAAATTAAATAATTTATAGTATTTACATAATATTATCAATAATATCAAGAACCGTCAAACATAATATGATAGGTATAAAGTCTTTATAATTTATGTTTCTGTCCATTAAACTCCAAAAGCATCTAAGCACATAAAAATTCATAAAGTATTCGTTACTATAGCAAATAGCCATCGACTCGGTCGCCGCCACCCAGTCTGGATTTTGCGAACAAGTTTTTACCGAAAAAGATGCTCCTATTTTACATACTCGTATGGGTCGAGGTCGTAAAATTTTATTGACACAGACACCTGTGTTAACACGCACCGGTCTAATAAATCAGATCAATACAACGGATTATAAAATCGCTATAATGATAACTAATGTTGCCCTAATACTCCGATTTGGATGACAATCGAATCATTTTAGAAAAAAAATAGTTTATGTTTGAATTTATTTTAATGGAATGATTCTTCTTTTAAAGGTTCTGGAGGATTGACGGCGTACGAGAAGCAAGCTATCGTGGACGCGCACAATCGTCTCAGGCAATCCGTCGCCCTGGGACAGGTCTCCAGCCAACCTCCCGCAGCTAATATGATGGAAATGGTAAGTCTCCACACAAACAAGAAACACTTATGAATATGAATGCGAACTTGATCTTGACCATTATTCATTGACATTTTGCTACACATCTCAATACCGTAGGGTAATAAAATAGTAAGATACTAAAAAAGTGACATCAGCGAAACACATTATCTATAGTAATGTAAATTCTAAATGTCCATCCGAAGACATTTTGATATCTCGACTGGTATTCGGATAAACACGAAATACGAGACTATTGATATGAATTCAATTAATATGCTTAAGACTCTATACCTGGAGATTATTATTTGATAGAACTATTCTGTCCAATAAAAAGATTCTTAATATACAATTTAAAAGGATCTTTGGCACAGACGAGATTAGAAAAGCAAAAAGTTGTCAGTTCGCTTTTAAAATCATTATTAAAAAAGTAAAACATTGCAGCTTTTATGTAAGAATTAGTTGAAACTACAAGTGATCTAACGATGTGTGTTTGTTCTGCAGGTATGGGATGACGAGCTAGCCGCGACTGCTCAGCACTGGTCGGACCAGTGCATCACAGCTCACGACCGTGCCACTCAGCGGTACGACGGCCGCTTCCCAGTGGGCCAGAATCTCGCTGCCACCTGGACAACTCGCCCACCAAGCCAGAACGCTGACTCGGAACCCGACTTCATGAAGCAAATCAACGCCTGGTTCGACGAAGTTCATATCTACGGCTTCAAGCCCATTACCGGTGGGCACGGCACCGGCCATTACTCACAGGTAATTTGCAATTTAAATTCGCCAATTTAATAGTAAAGCCAAAATCTCCATATCAATTGTCTGGCAAATGTATCGTACGAAATACTTAATATTGTGAATACATTATTTATTTCTGTAACATCATAAAAATCTTGGTCATTGAAAATAGATTTTTTACATTCATCATTCCCCTACATTGTCTACTCTAAATAATTTTGATAGAATGCTAGAGCTACAATGTTTTTCTTTTTGTTTTAGCTGGTTTGGGGCGAGACATCTCACGTAGGCTGCGGTTTCACGTTCTACTACGATCCCTCTCGAGGCTACACCAAACTATATGTCTGCAACTACGGTCCTGGTGGCAACGTCATCGGATCCAAGCCTTATGAGAAGGGATACCCATCCTGCACGAACTTCGGCCTCACAGAATCGAGGAAATACTCTGGCCTTTGCGGTAAATATCTTTTTTTTCTAAATTTTACAGTTATTTTTTCACATGAATAAAAACTATAACCAGTTATAATTTTTAACGGTACCGAAATGTAAATAAACAAAGATTCTAATTATGTTTTCCTTTTGTTACAGCTGCCAGTTACACAGCCACCTCATCTTACCAAACGGTGGACAACAACAATGGCTACATCTCGAACGCCATCCCCGACAGCTCCAGCGAGACACAAGGTTTCAACTACCAGTTCAGCAACCAGTACTTCAACCAGTACAACAACCAATACCAATACCAGTACCAACATCAGCAACCAGAGACTTACTACCGCACGGAGACGTCGACCTTCAGGCCACTCATCAGTATCATCAAGACCGCCTCGAACCTTCTTAAAGCGAAACCTCAAGTTAGAATTGGAACTGTGTACCTATAGAATGTACCTCTTTAAAGTACAGTCATAGCAGTATTTTTTAATAAATTATTGTGACAGTTGTGTTACTCGACTGATATTCGAAACTGCGAGCGCAGTATTCGGAACCATTGTAGATAGTATTGTTATTCCTTGGTTTTACAAGGAACTTAAGTAAGTTTTCGCTTCTTATTAATCGACTATATCGGATTTCCAACATTGTGAAGGTCTTGGTGATTTTATGTTAAAGTTGCGATGCTGTCGAGATGGCCTTCTAGTATTAGCAGTATGTAAGCGAATTGTTATTTAGATAGATCTATATTTATATTTTTAAATAAATATTTCTTCATACCGTAAACCTTTGTTTGTTTTAAATCTCTCTTATGGATCCACGTTGAAAGAGTGTGGGACAAAAGCGATCCTAAAAAATATGACATATATTACTTACCTACTCGTGTAAAGTCAGCGAATAAACCGCTATCTTACTGCAAATTGAAATTCGGAAACGTGTAGACACTTATAAATTGATTGATATTAAAAGACAATAGGGCAATACCTAACAACAGATGGCAAGTGGAATTTGAACAAGGTTTCAAAGAACAAAAATGTACTTTCCTTATGACAGGTTCAAAACTAGTTCGAACAATTAACCCCGGTAATGGGTGAAAATATAACGATAGGTGATAAAAACACGAACTTTGTATGTACCCAGTAATTTACCTCTGGACAAACGTCCACTGCGGTTTAATAACAAATGCAGTTATTACAGAGTTTTCCCACAAGACTAGCGCACACGTGACACTAGAAGATGGTGTAATTATAAAATCTGTACAAAGTGACGTGATGACACACAATGACGATCAATTACAAACATTTAGTTACAATATCAGTAATTAAAATTGTTTTCGCGATGAAAATTCTTACCTATTAATTTTCATAGTGGCTAATTTTATTCGGATCGTATTTAGACTTGACATACACTGAGCAAAGTCAAATATTTAGAATAACGTTATGAATGTGAATTAGATACATTTTACAGTTTTTAAAAGGTAAAGTAATTAAAAAACCGAATGCTAGCAGCGTAGTCATGATCTTGATTGAATTTTGGTACATTTAGCTAGTTTTTCAAAAGTGATTTTTTTTTTAGCGTTTTTGTAGATTGAATTGCTTTAAAAATGTGATTATGGTAATTCTTGATTTTGAAGAGTTGTAGGTTTCAAATCATTTAGTGCTAACTTGACTATCATTTCTTCTTTAAGCCGACCACATAGAGAAAAGGTAGGCAAGGCAGGGTAACATTAGAATTAACACCTGTATAAAACAAAACCTAATTTTGCAATTTTTTTTAACGAAAATTAAACAAAGGTTTCCATCAAATCTTTAAATTTACGAGCAAAAGTGTCTTGCATTAACTCATAAAGATTTAAATTAACAGCAATAACGGACCACAAAAGAAAACATCGTGAAGTAAGTGAACATCAACAAGGAACCTGCAACGGGAACGAGTTTCGGGATCAATGCTCTTGCTTAGTGTGACAAGAGGCCTTTGCCCTGGAAGGGTTCAATTGTAAGTTCATGTTTATTTAGATACCACTAGTACAGCTGTGTAACCAACCGCTGCATGTATTATTTGTGGTAGAGATCCTCTGCTACAATTTATTTTAAAATAAAAATCTATTTTTTTTTCATTTTTATTTTTAGATCAAATAGTTATAGCCATTGTCAAAATTTATTACCTGTGGAGATTCATCCAACCATATATTTTGGGGTTTAAGCTAACTATAACTAAATGAGTGACTGAGTCGAAAGCATATCTTTTCGTGCTAATAATTTTATTTTTAGAATACAGACAAATCTTACTTTCTCTGTAAGAGTCTATACTTTTACCAAGTTATGTTGGAGTTCCAGTGGAGAGATTTCCAGTCTTACCAGCTTTAACAGAATACGGTATTTATTAGGAGCAACTTGCCTGATTAACCTCAAAGTACGCACTCTAAAATAAGACTGAATTAATATCGATAATTTATTAAAAAAACTCAATCAATGCTAAGTTTGAATGACACCTGCTCATGAATATTGAATAGAACAACTACAAATACGGTATTAAAAGTAAATAATCACCAAATATTGAGATAGAACAGATACAGACGGACAATTTAAATATGTACATGCATGTTAAACAGAGGTCGTAAAAACTCATGTATAATGTAAACAGTACTAAATGTCCTTGACCTCTGCGGACATCGAAAGACTAATAAGTAAGGCAATGTACACACTAGGTGTTAAAACCAATATATTTCGATTAACACTAGCCTCTTACGGAGTAGACCTAACGAATTGATAGCTACGTTAGAAAATAATGCAAACATTGCTGACACCTGCGCCCTCACGTTTTTCGGCACGATAAATTGTGTTCTTCACACTTTTGTACGTCTGATAGACTGGTAACAACTAGGTATGAAAATTATCATTAGTAAGTACAATGGATATAGTAATATACTAAGTACACTGACTGAAAACTGAACAGTTTTCATTCACCATCATACGCATGCTGCCGATGGTGTGAAATGAAATGCAATTTTGTAATAAGGTGAACCTGGGAACAAAGTTAGGTTAATACCACCAAGGTAACTTAGTACCACCACGACATCACTAGGTACTTGATTTCAGAGATTTTAATGTAATTGAACATGAAAGTGAAAGAATATTTATGTTTGTTAGTCTACATGAGATGAGTCCTTGCCCAGCAATTTAGTAAAAAAAGAAAACAAATACAGACGAATTGAGAACTTCCTCTGTTTTGGAGTCGGTTGAAAATCTCAGTCATTTTTTTGTAATTATTCAATACTTAAATAGTTATCGATCAAATAGACACAATGTCATAAGAACAACAGAAACCTGCCAAGCTCATTAAAAATATGTTGTTTTCATCCGCCATTGAAAAAACTGTTGACATGTGTCTCCCATCATAAAAAAATAAAGTAATAGCCCCTTCTGTAAGTATCACAACTATTATTACACTCTTGTATACCAATCACCAAAACGTTTGTCACACGTCAACCTCACAATATCTTTGCAACCAATAATTATTAAGTGCGATTAAAAGACCTATGATTAGCAGAACGTTCACAAGCGATGTCATGATGACTTACTTAAGACAATGCTGTTGAAATGGAAAAGAACAGTCTTTGGAAAGATGGTTACAGCGTGCGTAGTTGTTAGATAATAGCAAGAAAAATATAATGTACTTACCATTATTATGATGTCCTTGTAATTTGAAATCAAATCAAAAGTCTTGGCAATAAATGTGTGTTAAAATGTAGTACAAGAGATGAAAGCAGTATAATACTCTCACAAACATTTTGCTGTAAAATAACTACATGTAAATTTGTTGCACTTTGTTGAAATAAACTAAAAGACAATTTCGTAATCAATCAGGTTTTTTGTTTATAAGAATAAGGGTTTATTCTTATAGACAAAATACTATAATAAAATAAGGAAATGCAGGGTTCACTGTATAAAAAACTCAGCCCATAAGATCGAATTAGTATTTGTCTCTACGTTTGCTCAAAGAATGGCGACTTCGAAGTTCGAATGTTTGGTATTGATGTTGATATGAAATGTGAGTATTTTGTCTTATGGGAGTGAGTTCCCCTTTGAAAACTGCGGTACTGGAAGGGCTTCTAAATCAAACAAATTAATAGATTATTTTCTTTGCATTTCACGGATAGCCGTGTGGCTGAGGGTCATACCGCTAAACCCAATGAGCGCGGCGAGTCACAAGTTCGAGTCCTGCGTAGGAAAAGCATTTGCGTGATCCACGAATGCTTGTCTTGAGTCTAAGTTCTTTGTGCATGTGACTTGAATATTTGTGAAAGCCTGCGATACAAGAAATAAATTAATTAGTGCGGGAGTCACTTTTTTTAAGAAAAAAAGCTTCATTCGACATCGTATCTATTGTACCCCGAAAAAGGTTCTGATCTCAGAACTAGGTACCACTGCTATCTTTTTTATGGGAATTTAAATATACATATTTAAAACAATCATTTTATTACATAACAAAACATATAAAATGAGTCATTCGGGTCAAATGTTGTAATAAATAACGCCGTGTCAAACAGGATTGTTAATATGAGTCATTGTTTTAAGGAAGGATTTTAATAGCATTTTTAGGTTAGGCACCTCTCAATTCGCACCTGCAAATAATTAACACATATGCACCGATGAGTCTTACACATATATTTATGAAAATTACTGTTCTACGCAGGTCAATCAAAGACCAGTACTCAGACAAACTAAGATACATAAAATATACATATTTACACATTACAGAATGTTGTACGAGTATATTAAAAGCAATTAATTCACTGAGTGTATTTTAAATATAACGGTACTTACGGCACCCTAACATGAATTTAGCTGTAAGGTAATCGGTTGGTAAAATTATTACACTCCAAGAATACTTTTAGGGTTCTCTACATAAAGGGTAAAAACGGTACTGAGAGACAACTGTTTGCCCGTCTGTCCGACAATTCACAAAAATGTCAATCAAATAGATACCGTAACAGGTGTCTATTTGATTTAAAAAAATGTATTTCTCTTGCTGATATAACAATAAATAATAAAAATCTAAATCGATGTTATGGAACTCTTGACATAATCATAAATGGTAATTTTAGCCCATTTTATTTGTAAATTAGTTTTTCTTCAGCCTATTTTTTACGGAACCTACAATGTGCGAGTCGGATTGTGACCTAGTCACGCTTGACCGTTTTTTAATCCTGTCCGTTTTAGTCCTTTTTTAAGATTTTAAGGGCATTCAACCCTTTACTTGCTTTTTTTCGCAATTATCGTTTTACACTTGAAATGCATCGAATATGTTACCAAATTGAAATTTAAAGAAATTTGCATTCGGAAAAAGGTTTCTTTTGCATTTTTTCGCCGTTAACCGTTTACCCTGGATATAATTTAGTTTAAATATTACGGAATTATGTAAAAATGAGTAATCTTATACTTCTTAGGTGCTTAGGTACATTACAAATGTAAAAAAGCTCGAATTTGCACATATTAAAGATTGAAAATCATTTGTAGAGTCGATTTTACAGACTTTTTGTGCTATTTTCTAATAGATATAGACTATAGAGATATCTTTTTTTTTATACGTGGAATACAATTAAAACAAAAACCAGTAGAATATTTAAGATGATTTTTGTGTAATTTCATTATTGTCTTTGTCTAAATGGTTTTTATTCTAAACATGATTAATGTTCAGATATAGATTTGATGAATTCTGCAAACAATATGTCAGATACATTTTGTTTGCAGAATTAATCAAATCTTTCAAATTTTTATACGATTTGTCACCAGGAAAATGAAACTATTAAATTATAGTAAACGTGAATAAAAATGTCATATACTAAAGAAAGTGCAATTTCAGGAAATTCTGAGTAGCATTCTAAAATCATTTGAGATATTGTTGTAATTCTCACTTAATTTCTAACAGAAGACTCACCTGACAGCAAATAGTATGCAAGCTTCAAGGTTTCACATATTTTGTTAATTAAAAGTTTATTTTTAATTTGAGATTTAGGGTATTTCTCTGCCTAATGAGAAAGACTGTTTTATTTTTACAAAGATTCTTATCAATTGTTAATAGTCCTTTAAAATTAACACTGTTTGGAAATGTTTTGGCCGGAGCAATACATTGCTTTTTGTCGGTAAAATTGGCCATTATTCAGCCACCGCACTTTGGTTTTAAGAGAGTTCAATATCCTTTCTACAAATAAAGACCAACTGTTTGTTTTGCGTATCAAATTAATAAGAAAAAAGTTTATTATAATATTTATTTATATTTTTAATACACGGTCTCATTTGGGAACTTCGATTTTCGACCATCGATATAAGATAACCATCAGAATTCAATACCCAACTGTTTTGAAACACGTGTTTCTTTGGACATAAATTAAAGTAAACATTATGAGCTATGTACTTAAATTATGGTTATAAAGTAATAACAATAAAAATCACACATACATCCAAAATTTATTATTTTTATACTCAATTTAAATAAATTGTCGAATATACCTAAATTTCTGCCGCAATTTGAGGGCATTGAAAAACAAAACACTGTATATCGCTCTCCGTGGTTTGAAAATGACTCTATTTTTCTGTGACTAAAGTATTTTCATTTTATTTCTAACGACAGTAATAGACGATCAATCAGCTTACAATACTTAATAATCACAAGTATTGACATCTTCTCACTTTCTTCATAAGAGTACACGTGCCATAGCAATTATGACGATGATAGCAAACAATAAGTACTTTATTTGCGTCTGACTTTTAATCCTGTTGAATGAATTAGGTAATTACGTCGTTAAACGTAATATTACATTGTCTTGATCACAATATGAATAGTTATTTGCTCTTCGCGATAAATGAAAATGTATGTTTTTTCAATACTCAATACTCAATACGTTTATTGCATTCCACAATGTGAACTTATGTGGTAGGTACACAAGATACATTAGTTTTGGAGCATTGTGGGCCCTGTCGGGCATAACAAAAATAAGAATTTGGAGGAGGGCTATTTATTAATTATTAATTTTAGTAACGGTTCTAGAATATGTCGGACATGTGTGTATGAAATTTCTGTCTAAAGTCAATAACGTATTTCCATAAATTAAACAAAGACAATTAATAATAGAATGTTAAAGAAGTTTTCACATTTCATTGAAATTAGAACGGCCTATATTTGTCCGTATTTCGTCAGTATACTTAACACCATGCACTTTAGTTGACAATATGAGTGACTGTAAATCAATGGCTGGCTCTCGATGCATCCAGCTTTCGACAAATGTGGCACTCTAAACATGACGTTCCACTCAGCTGCGATCCCGACAGTCAATGGACAGCTGTGATAGACAATGTTTACTAAACCAAGCTTCGTATGCCCCCAAAATTATCCATCTATGAATTATTGCAGATAGATCTAATTTTATACCCGCCCTATGCTATTGGAAAGCGATCACGTATTGAGTATTCAGCAATTGAAAAGAGTTTTTTTCAATTTATCCAGCATTACACAATATTTACCAGATGTTACAAAATAATAAACATGCGAAATTTTCCACTTTGTTTACATTGCTTCAAGATAAAGGGATTCGTTATATATAGTATTATGTCGGCTGTAAAAGTGCTGTTCATAATTTTATCAAATTTATATCTTCATTCGTATTTAAATATCGGGATACGACGGTAAGAACTAATGGTTTTGCGTTTTTGAGGGTCAATGCCTTAGACGTAAATAAAACAACTCGAGATCAAAGTGCAACACAGTCTGCGGTTCTTTGTTGACTCTAAAATCAAAAGTAAATATAGCTTTGTAGCCTATTAAGTTGTTTCAATATTATTATCAAAGCATTGTGCTGTAATGACTGCGAATTGGATTGGAAAGGCATGGTAGGCATTTGACACGATAGGTTGCATGGAGCTCGATTTGTTTATTAATAACGTATAAAATGTTTAGTGATAAATTAAAAGAGAAAGACAGTAAAATAAAAATGAATTAATGGAAAATAAGGTCATCTTAAAGGCGATTGAACAGAAAATTTGCATAAAAATAATAACTTTCGTATATGTTAAAGTATTTTTTGTCGTCGCCATTGGTAATTATAATGTAAATGGATACAAAGTATATTCTAAAATTTAGCGCCAAATACAATGTTTATTTTATTATTAGCGAGATGGCAACAACGAAATGGCACTCAATAATCGTAGAAAAAAGGGTCAAGTGTGTATCGGGTGATATGTAGAGATAGTTTTAAGGGTTTATCGTAGTTTCCTAAGTTTACTAAGTAATTTGGTAGTTTTGTTTCTACAACGTAGAAAATTTTAAAATAAATAACAGAAAAAGCTTGAGAAAAATGGTAGATCCTCATTTCTTTTGAATTATGGACTCAAAAATTATAGTCCTCGTCGTTTCGTATAGTTGTTGTACACACCACTAAGAGTCATAGCATTTAAACACATACTTAAAACCCTCGAAAGCTAATTTAAAATACAGTATTGTGCGTCGAGATTTGAACCTTCGACCTCAGACCTTATCTAGGTAAAACTATTACTATAATTTATAGAGGGATCAAAAACTCAAATACATAGATGAAGTCGCGTATCAAAGTACCCATTTTATCGATAGTTCTAGTAAAACAGTTTTGATGACTTTAACCAGAAAATATTGCATCGTAAACGTTTGACACACTTTCATTTATTTTAAGCATTAACTGTTAATTACATTTTAGTTAGTCATTTGAAAAAGAAATATTAAGGAGGACGGAACAATAAAATAATAATATCAACTCTGACACATTTTAAAAGTACAATTCATCTTAACTTGAAAAAATAAGGTTTGACATACCTACGGGGCCCTAAAACGATCACTTTACAAGTTTACACAGAAAATTATAATGTCACATACTCGCTAATATAATTATCACTCACATATACACGTGTACCTATATGTGTAATGTCATTTGTATAGGGGCATTGTAGCCTAAACATATGATTATAGCCGCATGTTGACTTGTCTGGCTTGCTTGTTGATGTACAAAAATTTATAGCCATAGACTCGTTGTAAATCATTGTAAATCGATTATAAGACATATTCTACTAGCTGACACCAGCATACGTCTGAGATTCTTCAAAAACTCAAATAGACTAACAATTTGTTATAAAATAATATATAAATTAAGATGTAAAAGTATCCTATCTTTCAAGTAGAATCATGGTGGACATGGTGTGAAAATTTGATGAAAAATGGTTTAGTAGTTTAGGAGTCCATCGCGGACAAACAACGTGACACGTGATTTTTATTTATTTAAACTTTGAAGTTAGTGAGGAATGAAATGTTGAATGTATTTTAATTATTCTCTGAATTTCTTTACTAGCCATTTCATAACATTCCTGATGAGACATATTAATTCTGTAGAATAATAAAAAATAGTGAAACATACAAATGATTGAGAAGAAAAACAAGTTTATGTTTATTTAATTGCTTAATTAATACATTCTGTGTATTTAAGTTCTAATTAGAAACGAAGATAAGATGTCATGAATAAATAAACACAATAGTCATTGTAATAATAGTTGCGAATTGCAAAATGCATAAGTAATTACAAATTTATGAATTGTTGACATAAAACTGTTATAAAAAACCTGCGAACAGTTCAATGACCTCATTTGAAAAAGCTGAACTTAGGAGGTGTGTTCCCGATTGGTTTTTAAAATATACTTGTATTATCCCAAAGTTTCTTTCGATTTTTATCCTTCAGAGACATGATTCAGCTAAGGATACATACTAATATGAAATTTGATTTTAGCTCCTAAGATGTACTGATTAAAGAAACAATAAAACAATTTGTAATTCACAATTAATTACTTCAATAATATATTGTACTTTTTATGATTATAATATTGAACTTTTCATAATTTCCAACATATATATATATATATATATGTATAGTATGTATAACACTATGTAAATAATCAAGTAACTTATACATTTAATAAAAATCCGTTAAAATGCAGCATGTTATATATATACTAGTATTTTTAATAATTCTTCATTTCAACTGGTATATGTTAAAAAAATCCAATAAAGTCTATATTCAGCTAGAAACGTAAGACTACACTATCTTGAAATAGCGACATCTATAAGGCCTCTTGTGAAACTAAACGAAGCCAGAGCCCAAGAGGTTGTATATATCGTGAAAACAACCTGTTCTTACGGAGTAAAATACAATGGCATAAAAATTGCCGTCTTGGCGAGGCTTTAGTTTTGACGCCTTCTGATAGATGGCGTTGTCTGTTGAATGACCACTTTAACTTTTTTACTACGCATAAATGAAAAATTCTCATAACATTTAAATAAAACAATTAAATAAAACATGTAAATAATCACATAGGGCTTGTAGAACTATTGTCGAATTAGATTTATTTTATTATAATCTCAAAACTATTCAAAGCCAGTCATGCATCTAGTACAGTTGGTAAGGGTTTATGTTTGTTTTTTTAAGTGAATTATGTCAAAATTATTTTTATGTGAATTGTTACCTTTGATTGCGATTTGGAAAAGCATATTGCTATCTTGATCAACGATGCAATGTACATAATTTTATTCTCTAAAATCTGTACTGTACGACAGTAAACGGAGTAACGTCACATAATAACAGAAGTTTATTAATTCATAATAATACATAAGTACTTACATAATTAAAAAATAGAAACTTTTAAGATAACTGACTTTTTAACATTGTAATGTAATTTTAAACATAGAACTTGTCTTTTAAGATGCAATCTAAAATTCACTGCAACACTTCCTAAAAACCAGCTATTAAAGTAAAGAGTTCTTGCCCGCATACCCATCTGGGGCGGTCTTCCCATTCGTGACGAAGCGGAAAATTGTTTAAGACGAACGACGTAAGGGCACGATGACAGCAAGACATTAATCACGCCAACAAGAAGAAGATGAGCAATAAATAGTAATTTCAATAATTACCGAACATCAATAAAACGATGGCTAATAAGAAAATATAGGTTAACGACCTGCTTCATTTAATTATCGGTTATCCTGATGTATTAGAGTTGGATGGTCGTAATCAATATCAGTGCCTAATAACGGAGTTCTTACATAGGTACCTTTAATTTATTATACTGAATGTTTATTTCGTTGAGTGTATGGGTATGTTCGTTGTATCGACCATTATTAGGACTTGAATAAATGTCGGATAATTAATCTGAGAATATACGATATTGGTACATTGTTTACTGGGCCCAAAGTGTTTTAGGCTCGCTCGCTAAAATTGTATTCTTAGAACATTTTTTCTACATTTTATTTTGCGTTGGAATCTGGGATAAGACTGTTATTTTATGTAGTTAACAAGGCAGCTTGCAGTCCTCATGAATACGGACCCCGGTCGAGTACGAAACTAGTCGGACATATCCGAAATATGCACGTGTCTAAAACTGTATACATCCATAAACATGAACGTCACTCACAAAAGTTAGCCGGGAAAAATTGTGTACCGCACTTTAGTATTGTGAGCCAGAAAGTGCAGTCACACCAAAAGATGAAACAAGCATTAAGAGGAAATATTCATACCTAACAAAACACTTTTTTAAATAAATTTTAATATTTATGTCAAAACCCACAAACATGACGCTAAATACCCTGTAAAGCTTTAAATTAATACAATAGGCTTAATAATAATGAATTTAAATTCGTTATCAACTTTACAAACCTAATAATTATGCATATAAAAAGGAAAGTTTTAACAAAAAGACGTCTACATCCGATATTCGTTTGCATAATTTGTAAGAAGGTATAATTTAAATTCTCATCAACTTTGATGTCTCTCACAAAAATCAACCCTTGCCTTAAATTTGCACAAAATGTATAATGCCGGAACCAGATGGAATAGAAAATTAGTTTCAATTTGATAAGGATGGATTACAGTCGTTTAAACCAGAACCTTTTGTCTTATAACGTAATACTATTTAATGTTTTGATTGACAGACAGATACCTATTTAATAAATGTCTATAAAGTACTTTTGTCAAATTACGGAAGGTATTTTCGGGGTAAGCAAATATTAAAAAAAAAATATGCTTTTTTACACGAGAAATATTCTAACCTATTCATACTATTAGTTACAGCTCGTGTGTATTCTCTTTAACACAGTTGATTGGATAAAATACTCTAAATAACGCTACAAGAACAACAATATTGCAGCATAAATCACAACTAGCAACCGTGAATGGACAATGAACATCAATAACTAGTTTCTCTACCATTTTGAAACTGTAAAAATCGACTTCTAAAATTTTCCCGCGGAGATAAACTGTTGCTACTATACCAACGTAGTGTTTTTCTTTCATTCCCCAATTAACATGAAAACAGGGTGTAAAACGTGAACTGAAATCGTCTGAAATCCTCTCTCGTTCTAATTCGTTTATTTAGAACGTTGTTAGAACATAAAGTCGATTACCTTCCAGATGTTTAATCAGTTTTCATCAAAACTGGGTGAAGAATGGGATAGTGAAAGTAAGTATATAATTGAGTATTATTAAGTAACTTTTAATTAACTTTTAAATTCTGAACTTTATGATGCCGTTGCATCAAGAAGTAAAATGGAATGCTATGGAGAATGAAAAAGAGCCTTTGGCGGTTGAATATGAGACTCTTATACGTACTGTATGGCTGACCAATTTTTAATCGCTAAATTTGTAATTGTATTTTAGCAAAAAATATCAAGATGATTTTTCGTGGAATCTCGTGTGACACTTTTGCCGACAAGAAAATTGTAGCTGACTCACACTTACACACCTGTAAATTGCTTATATTTTTTTATGAAATATTCTATTATGACAGTTAACTTCTACGACAGAACTAAGAAAACCCTGATATAGCAGACACATACTAAATTCGTCCTTAACAACCTCAAACCCAGACCAGTAGCGTATCATTTGTTTCACCTGTGTTTTGACCTAAGGCGAAGTACCCAATGTTTACATAATATTTTCATTAGTTTAATATAATGAGTTTTAGATGTAACAATCATCCTAAGTGTTTCTCCTTTACTTTGAAACACCAACAAAATACTGGAACTTAATTCACAAGTCGTTTCTTAAAGGGCACCCAACATAAACAGTTAATATAAACTTTAGTTCCGAAAATAATAAAATATTCGAAATAGGTCAATGTACATTAATTATCGGATACTTCTAATTACTTTTACAAAGCCAACTTGTTGCCAAGGAGTATTTTTATTATGTTTTTCTTTCAATTGTGTATGTAGTTTACTTCAACCGGCCGAAGTACACATATTAAGTTTTTGACAATTTAATGTATCTCAATAATTTATAATATTATCTTTAGGAATCAAAATTATTTAAACACTGGAAGGGTAAAAGCCCCTTATTTACTTTAAAGAATTAATTTACCTCTTATTTAATTTACAAAATTTTCAATTATAAATGTCTGGAACACTATTGTTTTGATTTTTCGCTAATCATTTATGACCGAGATTAATTTTAACAAATTGCAAAAACATGTATGTGAGTATAGCTTCTGTCCTCTTTTCCGAGTAAAGTTAGCTTCTCCTCATGTTTTTACCGCCGTCAACTGAAGATTTTACCTTATAAAGACCTATTATTGCCTATACATAACCTTATACATCTTCGCGTTACCAAAATGTCATTTTATCCAGATGACTGCCCGGACAAGCACGTATAAGCATTAAGTTTCCCAAAATTAAGGAAACCGCTAGCTGTCAACGTGCCAAAAAGATAATTAAGAATTGGATTCAAGTCATAGCATTCAGAACGATTTGGGTTAGCAGAAACAATAGAATGTGATTAACGACTTCGTTCAATTGACAAAAGGTAATTCAGTGAATCTGTTTTACAAACATTTGAATCGCCATTTTGATAGAGTTACATCACACAGTAAATTTTAATATACTGTTTGAGAAAACTCTTAATAGGTATAAATTTATTTGTATGACAGTATTTCACATTGACAATAATTTAATAATTTAAATAAAATGGTTTGCAGCAAATCCAATACACAATTACACGCCATGTACTTTCAGACACCAAGACGGTATGTCTTTGACTGCAAGACATTGTCTTGGTGTCCCTAAATAGGTTCTCATCAATTAGTTTATGGTTTTGTTAATAGCTAATGCTAAAATATCGAAAACTATTCTTGTACATTTATTTTTATTACATCATTTTTGCTGTATTTAATATAGTGAAGCAAATAAATGAACTTTCCTTAATGATCAATTTTATAGCCAAACCGTTTTATTGTTAACAACATAGTTATGAAATAAACATATTTTGGCCCACCGTATTAACGAGACAAAACTTATTATGCAATTGATTAAAATCTGGAAATCAAATTAATACACTTTTTCATAGCTTTGTTTTATTATACACGCCAGTACAATCAGGCGGCTATTCGATTGAACCTCGTTCGTGATGACAGTGTTTTATTTATTTTCACTATTTTCCCAATTTACCATTTCTGCTTGGTATTAAAATAACGCTGAAAGCATTTATTTCGGGGAGTTTTAAAAATTCGAACTGTTAATTTAATACAAAATAATTACTTTGTTACGTGGGCGTTGCACGCAATTTTTTAAACCAATATTTTATGATTATTGAATTGGCTTTGACAGTATTTCACAGCTCTAACTACCTGCGTGACGCGTCAGTTTTTTTTTTAATGAAAATTAAAATATATGATCATCAGTGCACTTCCTCTTATAGAGACCGTCATTGCTCTATATCATTCAATAATGAAGCACAATAAATCATTAGTTTAATTTGTGAGTAAGGGTTGACATTCTTAACGTTAGTCCCAAAAATAATAAATTTAATTGAGAACAAAGCAAAATATCGAAACAACTTCTTAAGCAACTTTTCGAACAGAGTAAATTTACATTGTTTTGTTTGCCGCACTACTTGACCACAGTATCAGTAATCTGATAATAATTTGGCTATAATTTACGTTTAATTACATCTCTAACTACAATATAATATGAAATGTTCGCGTGTGCAGCAGTAATTCACGCTTTTCGAAGTAACCAGCCAGCCACCTAATTATTTTCAACTCCCCTGATTTCATGACTTTCGCGTTCACGTTAGTAATGCCGGTCGTTATAGTTTCATTTCACTTTAATAGAATAAAGTTTTGGTTATTCATCTGGAGTTATTATTGCCTTAGTATTTTCATTTGATTTTGAGATAAGTTTGAGTAAGCACGTTATAATGCTTGCATTCTGTAGTTTAGTAAAGTTATTTCTGTCTTGAGAACGCTACAATAATTTTACAGAAAACATTTATTTTCAATGGATTTTAAAGAAATCTTTACAATTTCTTATTCATTTCTTTATATTCTGAAAATTATATGTATTTAGAGCCAATGTAGAGTTTAATAATAAATCAAAGAAAACTGGCAAACGAGAACTTTTTGGTACACTTTTAACAATAGATACAGATAATATAAATATACATGTTATGGCCAATATTAAAATAAACCTTAAGTACCTCATTTTACTACAGAAATAAAACATACAAATATACAATACCGGACTTATATTACATGAACATTCAGTTCCCAGAATAAAAATCCAGCACTTATCCTTGTTCATTCTCGTATAATAAGTAAAAACAACGTTAATCAGGACCTAGAAAACGCAAGTGAGAAACGAATACTCTCGGCGGGGCACTTTATAAAGCCATGCACGTATTAGCAAGCTGCGAAACATAAATAACAAGCGAAACAATTTACCTACGAGCCCGGCTGAGGTATTCTTACAACTGTTTAGTTTGTTCAATATATACCAGCCGCTGATACGTGCCGCGAATCCGGCTTACTGGATGCTGGGACGACAGGTAAGGAACAGAAAATTAACTTTGAACAAATTGGTTCATATCTTGTAACCGGCGGAAGATGTGGTAAACTAAGGGATGTGATTTAGGTCTGATTTAAGTTTAAGTATTTTTTGTCCCTAAGCTTAATGGTTGAATGTTTTTGTTAAACTATTAACTCAGGAGTAATAACCGGTCAAGCTCGAGTTCTGAGGGCTCCATACAAACAAGCTAAAGCAATACATAATTTCTGTGTTTTCAAATCAATTTGAGGTTGCGAAACCAACAAATGTATGTCCGTAACAACCATTGTTTAACCAGGATGTTTATAATCTAACAATTACATAATTTTATTTACGTTCGCCAATAAATTTATATCAACCAACCAGTAAATAACTAACACTACATATTGTATTCTTTTGTTTGATTTCTGCTAATACTCTGCATAGTATCGGAATTTGGTTTATGATGCGATGACTGTTCTGTATTGCCTGTAAGTCGTATGTTTTAGGTGGTATCGCGATTTTATACGTCTTTATCGAGCTGTTAGCGTTCCTTCAACGGTTATTGTGAACGGTGGGATATGATTTATCATTGGCGTAACGAAAACATGTATGAACTGAAAATATTTTTGGATTTGATGTTAGAAAAGGATAGATAATCGGAATGCTTAATGAACTGCACATTATTTTTTCTTTATTTATGTATATTTTTAACCCATACTATCCTATTCCTGCTTTTCAAGTGTGCCTAAACTGCGCAATCTTGCAATTCGTTAAATTATCCAAAAAATATTTTAAATTTACCTAATTTATATTTAAATTGTATCAAAGTACTAAAACTGCAAATGAGTCCTGATTTTCCAGCCAAAACGCTTCCAACAAGTCTGGCAACAGTTCCGTAATATCGAATATCAGAATGGTAAACTTCAAGAATCGTTTTGTTGCTAGAGTTCCCTATTGACAAAACTTTATTCTCCACGTAACTTCTAGTTACACACCACTACTATAGCAGAACACAAAGAATATATGCAATGGATATTGATGTTACTTGCTTCAAGCAATTATCGGCTGTATGCTTATGGGTCCAAAGTAGAAGATATTTTTTATCAGTGTTTATCCCTTTTTGAGGTTAAGACGTAATATGTCAAATAGGTGAATGTTTCAATTTATAACGATATTTGCTATCATTTTTTATGTTCGTTTTCACCCACGCTTCTTGAAAGATGTAAGGTAAAAATTTAAGAAGTGTTATTCAATAGACAGAACTTATTTAAATAAAGAAACACAGTTTTATAAAATTTTCTAGGTAGCTTTTATTTTATAGCGACAAAACATTTTAAAATGATATTAATAAAATCAACAGTAGGTATCGTCAATAAACAACATGACACATGAACGGAATACGTAAAAACTGGGACAGCTATGAACAAAGTTCATTCATCCATATTTGTTCACAAAGCTTAGTTCGTTTTGCAATTGATCACTTACTGTAAACTTTATGCACCAAAAAGTATTGCGCATAACCGCTCTACGAACTCTAAAAACCATTTATATCTCTAGCTGTTGGTATTAAAAATCGACATCAAAAGAATCTGTGTCTCAGATTGTTTAGATTCAATGGTAACAGAGTCATTTTCATCATAATGCCCGAATAACCAAGTGGTTACCAAACTAACTACCACTATGCTACGTGCCACGAATTTAATCCTCGCTAGGGATAAACATTTGAGCAGTCCACAAATAGCTATTCCAAATCTGATTGGTGAAACGCTTCTTATAAACGAATTCAAATGCTAGGTTTAGTATTTAAATTCGTTTTTTTTTAAGGAGAATAATCATTGTGTCACAGGGCGTCCCACATACAAACAAGTTTGATGCACATAGGCACTAGGCTCAAAACATGCATTCGTAGATCACACAAATGCTTGCCCTACGCGTGGATCGAACCTACAACAAGTCGCGAACAGTGGGTTTGGCATGGTGATCAAAACCACAGGGCGTAGCCATGCAGACGAAGTCAAGTTTAAAAACAATTTAGTGAATAAATTAAACACATAGGTACATAATAAATGTATGTGTTTAAAAATATAAAACTGTTTAATAAACCGAAAACGTGCCTTAACTTTAAAATAAATATTTAATTTCGAACTGAATGATTGTGTTGGGAATAAAAACGTACAAATTTGTCAAAAGAAGCGTGGAAAAGTTTATTTCACTTTGATGATTACGGTCACCTAGTTTCGGGTTGGAGACCATTAAACTTCAACCTGACATGTATAAATAATTTTTAAGACCGTAGAACAAAATGTTCCAAGTCCGACTTAGGAATTTCGGAATTGGCAATGAGCCAGCATTAGACAGAAGGCAATCTGCGAAACTACAGGTCCATGAATACATTTCCACTCATACCTATTTATGAAATTCACTTAAATATAAAAAGTCGTATGATCCTAATAACATTCGTATTAACAGTAATAACACTTAAGCAGGCACAAACATTTTGTAAAACCCGAAGTCTAAATCCCACTAAATCCTAGTTTGGAATCGAACTCAAAAAGGTAATAAGGCAATTTTCTTGAAAATCCCTAAACGTAATAATGTGCCGAAAACGTTTTCTAAATTTACACATATTGTGCTCTCGGCAGAATCGCCCGAGTAGCGTACGATCAGAATACTCAATAAGATAGGGTGAAATATCAGATACTTATAGTTACAATGCCACTTACATAAAAGATGGTGTGTTATTGCGTTACCATGGTAAACATAAATATGAAAACCATGTCTGTAATAACATTCGTTGTCGAGATAAAAAAGGAAATAGTAGGTACATGTTGAGACGTACACTGATATAAATCTAGGTAAAATTACAAAAGAGCCTGCGTTCAAATAGCTAAATAATTTTATTCAAATAGAACATTTGGGGTGTAGAACATGGAGTAAATTTATTATTTGAGCAGCGGGCCGCGGACAAAGGATTTAGATTTGCTGAATTATGCAAATAAATTCACCATTCTGTAACATTTGTTGGGAATGTCTTTATTTCAGTAGATTTCTTAAAAGGCCCTTAAGACTAATCCCGCGCTTTTGGCTTTTGGATCCTTCAAAGTTGAATGAACGTGTGTTAATACACCTGTCTGAGAGTATCAGCATGTCATATAATATTATAATGTCGGAGGAATATTTTATATCCCAAATCGTATTTAGTAGATACCTATGATTCCAAGATGAGCTCATTATTTTCTTAACCTTGCATGTTTTCTTTAAATGGTCATTTTTTGGAATTGACTATTAAAATTAAGTTGTGCAGACAGATAATGTTCAAAAAAAAAAAGATCGCAGGCTTAATCAAAATAAGAATTTCGAGACATAACTTCTTCAGGGCAAACCAAAATTTTCCAACAGATTAAAATTTGTGAAGAGGCATTTTGACTAGGCTGCAGAACAACTTGTACCATAACTACATTTAGAAGGTGCTTTCGCAATCCCCAAATGAATGTCGAGAGAATCCCTCAAGAAACTGTTTTGAATCCCAATGGGTACATTCCCAGAAAAGACGACTCTTCGACGAGTCGTTACGAGCGATGTAAAATGTTCTACAGTTTTCACGCAAGCATTTTTCTTTAAAATCGTAGCTTGATCTTTGAAAACTATTTACTTACTTTATCCTGGTTTCCTAGCATTGAACCAGTCAGGTACCTCCCAAACCTTGGAATTGAACCTAGCTCATAATTAGAAACAGTTCAATTAGCTGCCACATGCTCTGTTTTGGAGATGAATAAAAAGGCTTTCCAAGCTTAAAGAGTTGAGTCCTTTTAGATACTAATACGGTCACGGACTGTACTATAGTCTATTTAATACCTTTAAATGTCTGTTAAAATCGCTCTTTAAAAAACTTTGAAAATGGCGTACATGTAACAAGCAATCATTCCGTATTATTGAAGATAATCTACCGATTGTTTAAGTAAGCATCGCTGCAGTAAGCAGTATCCTATTAACGATACAAAACAAGAAATAATCTGAATACTCAATTTACAATGTCGGGAACATTCACGCTGGCCGTTGTGAGTTCACAATGGCGCTCGCAGCACCGTGGTGAGCACTCACTTGTACTTGTCATATAGATAGTGAGGAACGCTATCGGCCATCTCAACAGCTCTGTAAACCGAGCTTCGGAATCAATTCCTAAGTATTTTCGTCAAGGGTCCAACAGGAAGTAGACATTATGCTTTAGAAAGCAAACACTGATATCCTTCGGGATCCCAAACGATCTATTGATCATCTTGGATTGTCTATTGTTTTTTTAACTTGGATTAATTCAGGCATCTGTTTGTGACGAAACATGGTTCATTGAAATATTAATTTCGCACCGAAACTATTTGAAGCGCTCCATTATAGATTTTAACTCGTTTTACTATTTACATACTTCGACATTCTATTGTACTTAACCTAACCTTTAATTTGTGATGAGTGTCTAAGATATTCGATATTCCTGTATGTATGTATGCAATCAAAAGTAAATAATTATAAGTAACTAAGTCATCTTCAGAAAATGTATATAAAAACATAATTTGACAGCTGTTGTCATAGGAAGTTATCTGCTTGTATTGTTTCTTTGTCGTCTACGACTTATGGTTTTCCCCAAGTGTAGTTATCGATTTTATTGTCAGCAGTCATTTAGGGGAAGTGACATAAACATGAAATCCATGCTTATATTAATGAATAAATAATAGAGAAACGGGAAACAAACTGTAGTAAGTTACTTAATGCATAAACGATTTATTCAACCCTCTTTGCATTGACGCAGCTGTAGAAATAGTACTATCCATATTTTTCTTATTATAAAATAAAATAAAAATTGTACATAGAACGCAGTTCGACGAATTTTTATATCGACAATAGATTCGCAACCCCTACCCAAAACGGAGGAAAATCTTTAACATTTTTTAAATCTCTCCGACTTAACTGACAATAAAAATAAAGAGATCAACGAAAGATAAAATGTTTCTCTTAACACCTTTATTTTTTCTATGCCCAAGAAAATATCTCCGATGCCTTTTATTGGAACACGCCGAATACTTTATTTAAATGTTATGTAAAATGAAAAATAAAATCAACCATTAGGGACCCGTCCGGCTAACTTTCTCCAATCCTTCTTAGATGCCTGATACTGCGTAACGAAGCGTAATGCTTCATTTTATTTGCATAAATTTTGGATGCGGAGATTTATGTCCGCGTCGTGTATAATTAGAAATTGAAATTTAATTAGTTTCCGTTACTTTTCAACACGTGTCATTTCAATTTGGATGATGGATGAATGACTTTGTTTTTGGAAAGGATGTTTTGATTTAAGGAAACGATTAACAATTTATTTCCGTCGATATATATGATTACGACATACGTGATTTCTGAATTTATTCAATCTATGGATGTATATTTTTATTACCAATAATCCCTAGTTGTTATGTGAAGTGGATCTGCAAAAATGGGATAGCAACAATAGTTTTAGTGTGAATGAACATTAAGGCCACGACGCACTTACTTTTCCGCATAATAGGAATCTGTTTTTGTATGAAGCCCAACGTAAGCCGATTTTCCAAGAAAACTACTATGGTATATTGTGGGGCTTATAAAAACAGTTTAAATTCTCAACTCATTTTTCGGAAAAGAATTTCGTTGGTAATTAAATGTAGGTATTGGTTATAAAGTCATCCGATATTATAGCAGCGTGCTTAATATTTTAAACAACGTTCCTGTGCATGTAAATAAAACTATTCATTACAAGATACCAGGAAAAAATAAATTAAAACCTTAAAACATTACAAGTCCGATGCAGTCGTAACAATACCTTTTTCCACGTTCCTTACAAAAATCCTTACAATATTAAAATAATAACTCATGAAATTTATGACCGTGCCAAGCGGCTTAACATCGATTTTTATTTAATGATTTGTTTTTTCGTCACAGCTGCAACAGAAATAGTCTACTAACTGTCTAGTTACCTATCTCAGTTCAGCTGTATTTAACAGATCCAAAAACAGCGAAGCCATTGTCACGGAATTCCGATTTTACCCTTTAGTTATGTAACCCTAAAAACCATAGCCAGAAATGGTATTTAAAAAAGCTATATATATATACATGAGCTACATACCTACATCTACAAATACAATCTTTGCAGTGTGTGTACAAACACTCTCTCGCACTGTTGTCCCTGTCGTACTAATTTAATAAGATTAATTGCTGTTTAATGACTTTGAGGGTACTTTATTAGTGAATAGGCACTTGATGAATTACAATCGGATAATAAAGATATATCACGCGCAACTAACTAGCTGTATTTGATTACGTCTTTGTTTTATCTTTGAAACTTCTTGCTTCGTTGGATTTTGGTCTAAGATGTGAAGATTTTATATCTATAAATATAACCTTGTTCTTGGTTTAACTACAACTGCACAACTTGATTGATCAAAGCTTGCTGTTGGTTCGTGGATGGGTCATCTAAGTCATAACGAGTTCCTCCGTGTTTCGTAAGGCACGTTCAATTGTGGGTCCCGGCTGTTATTTGTACATCTTTTGATAGTCGGTACGGATGACTTACAAGCTGAAAGTCTGATAACCAGTTTTTCTCAGGGGTATCGTATTGACCGGTTAACTGGGTTGAGGAGGTCAGACAAAACAATCGTTAAATGTTTTTAAAACACTGATACTTTGCTGCATCCGGTGATAATTTAAGCCAATCGCAACATAGCTGAAAAAGGTTAGGCTGATGATGATGATGTTCATAATTATCATCTTGTTATTTAATTTATACATTAAAGATGCAACAAACAGTTAAACAATAATTTAGTTACTTCATACCTCAAATAAATACTTAACCTAAAAATTACAGATATTTACTATTTCCATTCGCAGCTTTCACATAAATTCTTAATTGAATTTCTCTCGCAGTACAACAGGCATTACAATAAAACAATAGGGACCTATAAAATCCGATTTCCTTTCATTTAGCTGAGCATCTTTCCACACAATGTTGACATATTACCTCACCGCGTCGTCGCTCGCGTCGCTCGCATCGCACGGACCTATGTATGCGTCGTCTCTCCTTCATTTATAATGCGTACGAGAAATTCCCAGTCGTCGCCCTCGTTTCCTACTAAAACTTGTGTCTTAAGTCGTGTGTGAATAAACGGCGTCTTGGAGAAAACGTAGCTGCATGCCGTACCAATAAATATACAAACGAAAGAACTTCTGCAACTAGATATTGTGTGTGTTTGCATAGAACCGATCATATAGACTTGATTTCTTGATGAATAAATTTCAATGTACGGTATATTGAGCTGTATATAGCTACAGAAACAAGTGAATCTTGCAAAACGCCGTAAACGGTTCTCGCTCGGAAATTTGCAAACCGATGTTGACTCTACAAGATGTTGGTACATTCAAGTTTTATTTGGTAAAGTTACAAGATTTCAAAACAAACAGTACTAGAGTCGTGTTCGAGACAGTTATAAGGTGCAGAGCGCGGAAACAAGGAACAACCAAACAACGTTAGTCGCTCGACATGGACCGAATTGCACTCCCACCCTGCTTGTTTTCCCATTTTATTACTCTTTCTTTTGTCGGGTTGGTTACACTTTGCTATAAACTGATTTGAATATTCCCTCAACGGGGTTTAACAATAGCTACTGGTAAAATAACGGAGGGAATTTGTAAGGAGATTATTCTTAACATGTTTTAGTAGGTTCTTGTGGACATTAAGGCAGATGTTATTTGAAAAAGAAGGATTTGAGTATGTAATGTGTGATCATGCACCAAAACCGATGCAGAGATAGGAATACCGCATACTATTAAAATATGGAACATTTTCGGCTATTTTATGTGTAAGTTTATAGGCAGCTATTTAACATCTAAAAAAGCCATCCGTTATCAAGTTTCAATTATATGTAGAAAAAAGGATCCTTATAAATATAATGTACATGGAATCCACGAAGAATCATGGACCATCAGAACTTCAATGTGATTCATATTTCTATCCTTTCTCAATCACTCTGAGCTTTGGTTACGGCCACCTTAGAAGAGTTTATCTGATTTAGAAAAGAAATTGCAAGTTCATTTTTATGTTTACTTGGAGATTCACTAAACATTTTATAGACTAAACAATAATCCGAACATAATGTGAAAGTATTATGTTTCGTATGAAACAGAATTGTGCGGAGGTTTATAAAAAAAAATAGTATTTTATAACTGCTTCTGTTTGTTTAGGTTTCCGTACCTAGATGGTAAAAAAGGTATCCTATAATTAACTCTTATTTGTCTATCTGTCACCAAGCTCTATCTTCGAACCGTGATAGCTTACAAGTATTTCTGGTGCCTCTGTAACATTAATGAAAGTAGAAATCTAAGTTAAACAGCAGTTTTGATGTTCAATTTTGACCGGTTGTTGCACTTAAAGCCATATTTGAAATATTACCGATCATCACTGAAACACGTGATATTTATAAAGTCAGATCACAAAAGATACACACAAATCAAAGGCCAGAACGACAACGGCAGAGTTAATTAAAATCCTAAAATATTTCAACAGTCAAAAATAGAGATTTTAGTATCCAGGCAAAAGTTTTGTCATTTCGACCTCAGTATTGTTGGCACAGACAACAAATACTTAGCTCATTCTGGCATCGGCGCTTGCTATGTAATGGTACTCACATACTAGAGCATTTCCTTCAATGTAACGTTACATTTACAGAGAGTCAGTATTTACCTATATCATAGTTTTTTTTTTAAATTTACAACCTCTCTGTTGCCGCCTTCTTCGTGGCAAAACATCGACGGCATTTTACACCAAGGCCTCAAGAATTTTGGCGAGCGACTGTTTATTCTGTTACAAGTATATGGTTTGGTGTACCATGAACATAATATCTAATACGAAACAAACTGTAAACGCTGGGTAATTAGACTCTAAGCAAACTTAACAGATTATTCACGTAAGAGCAGAATTGCTTAAAAAAGAAATCTGTTATAAATTTTGAGTATTTTATTTAATTTGAATACCTGAGCTTTGAAAGCTTACAATTTTATTATTTTCTTCAAGAAGTTTTAACATGATGTTTTAATAATTAACTGTTGGAAAATGAGTTACGGTTGTTCGACTCGGATTGGAGGTTTTATATCTCGTCGTAGTCGCCTTTAGTTCCACAAAAGTTTGCCCGGAAGCTATTTTAAACAACAGCTTTAATTTAAAAATTGCATGTATTCATGCACATCTTTCAATATAAGAGACGTTAGTAAGATAAAATAAAACATAGCTTTTTAGTAAAGATTATTCGAGAAATAATTTAAGTGCCAACCCTAACACCGAAAACGAACCATAAGTCATTTTAGTATTTTAAATTATTACTCCACGCTTAATAACTACGCCGATCAGAATCTACGAATAAATACAAACAGCAACGAATATAAAGTGTGTCACAATATTTTCAAATCAAATTACTTGCTGAGAAAATTTCGTGTAAAAGTAGCGTGCAATCTAAATCGAATATCTAGGTATTACACTTGGAACCCTTTCACATTATTTACTTTTAATGTTTCGCGTGAAACTAGGTATTTACTTTGTCCACGTTCTATCTAGTTTAATGTTTCATGAAGTTTTTGAAATAACAGACGAATAGTACAGAGTTTTCAATGTACCTTAAACGTGAATAAATGATTAGGTATTGACAATTACATGGATGGATGTGGATGGATATAGGGGAAGAACACGACCAAAGAAACGATGAATGGATTGTGTGAAAGAGGATACACATCACGATGACGATACATCTCACAAGAAACACTCTTTACAGCCATAAAGAGTGTTTCTTGTGAGATGACGGCTGATAGGAAGGTATGGAAGAAGATAACATGTTGCGCCGACCCCAAATAAAATAATTGGGATAAGGGCAGGGGAATGATATTGACAATTACATTCTACTAACATCTGTAACTGCTAAGCTTGTTACTGCCTCTGTAGAGACATGTCACATGACTAATCGATATGTCATTTCCAAACGTTCAAATTGTCACTTGGTTCCAGGAACTGTTCTTTTCATACAGCCGAACAGAATACTGCACTCTCTTCTCTTTACCAAATAATAGGTATCTTGTAACTTACTTGCCCCAGCTAGAAAAATTACTCTTTAAATTACCCTTTTTTTCTGGTACAAAACTTGACAAATTTAACCCCACAATATCTTATTAGACATTTTTTTTTATCTTATGTGTCTAGCAGTAAGTTCTCTCAATATTTATTTTACATCATTTATATTTACCGTAAGATACAACAAAGTACTAATCGTAAATATAAAATTAAATTGTTGCTGATCTCTGCTCCCACGATATTAAACTTTGAAGTGCTTTATACAAATAACGTGATCTTGTCTCGTGGATATGATTTCCGTGAGAGTGGCTCTCGATTTCATAAAACGTTGATTTATTAAGAAAAATGTATCGTGTATTTATTCTTATAATAACTATGGATCAATATGCTCTTTAATTTTGGATTATCAAGGTTAAGAGTGAGGTACTTAAGTACATTTGTTTGCTGGTCATTCGTTTTGTGTCTTTTACTTCAAAAAAGTTTGCTATTATTTACCAATGATGGTAGTACTCACCATAAGCTTCACTATTTCGCTTACAGATGATACATATGAAGCAAAAATCGAGACAGAGTCTAATCCTACTACTTATTCATCATCATAAAATTAGCTCAGTAACATTCGGGGATCACCCAATTGTCCTAGACGGAGACGAACTTGCACAGACCCCGTATAGTTTTGCGTGGTGAACTATCTCAACCTTTCTGGTGAACTATTACAATCTTTACAAGACTGTAATTACTATTATTTTGTTATAATTTTCTTTAATATCATTTCATTTATTTATAATTTAAAAAAAAAATTAAAGTTTGAAATATGAAATTTTAAAAAGCAGAAAAAATAACACTTAAAAATCAATTCTTATCTTTGCCCTTACAAAATTTGAATGCTCTCTTTTTATTAATATTTAAATTCATTTTAACATTTAAAGTGTGTGTTTTCTAAGAAACAATAATCTCTATAAATAGCATAAATAAAGAGCTTCCAGGACTTTAAGGAAATCATAGTATTACATTAACGATCCGGAAACCTTTGATGTTAGTTATAAGGAAATTTCTAGAAATAATTTCTTCTTCAAGCCATACTTGTATCAAAGAATCGGTGAATATAAAGTCAGTCTAACTGCGGCAGTGTGAAACTAGTCGGTATATTTCGTCAGCGTCCATCGCATAACGTAATAACGCATTGTCAGTTAGGTGTGAGCGAAAAAGTGAATATGCATGGAAATACAATAAACCGAGACTCTCTCAATCGGTAAGAACTGATTTATTTTTTATTCCACATGGTTATGGAATAACTTACCCTTCTCCTGATGTATTAATATACCTGAAAATATATGAGCCAAATATGCAATCCTGGGTGAGATGCTGAGAAGAAAAAGGTCTAGAATAATAATAATAATAATTTATTGTCGCAAAACTTACAACTATTACATGTTACATCTAACATACTAAGTAGGAAGCCTCTGCCGCCGAACTAGGTGAGAAACCTGTATCTCGGCGTGCAGCGTCTTACCCCACAGAAATTACAAGAAAGAGTTAGCTATTAAATATGCAGAGAAGGTAACCAGTACTTATTGACGTTTAAGTAATCAATCATTATTATTTTGTTTTTACTAATTTACATGCCAAAAAGGGAAAAGAAAAGTAATCAGCGAAAATCATTATATAATAACAAAAGTGCTGTATATTTTAATGTGGACAGTGTTTAGTGAGTATGTATTGTGGTGTTTATGTGTGCGAGTGTGTGTGTGTTGTGTGTGTGTGCATGTGTGTGTGTATGTGGGTGTGCGTGTAGTGGACGGTATAAGATAATCGGTTATTCAGGTATTTTTAAGAGCTCTTCGGTTTGCTCATAGGAAAGACTGAGGAGGTAATGCTGGACTTTCTCTTTACACTGTTTTATGTTTAGCGGATATATGTGCAATATTAAGTTTATTTTGTGGTAGATATAGGGACCAGCGAACCTGAAAAATCGTTGAATGAAAGATGTTTTAGGTGGGTAAGTGATGCATACCGTATGTTTCCTGCGTTTATTTAAGAATAACTAGTGTCTGTATACGTATCGATACTACAGATACTACTTATAATTCTATAGAATTTAATAAATGACCCCACCTACAACTTAGGTATTGAATAATAACGTTGATTAATGTTGATACAGCTTATCTATGAGAGAATATTCCTGAGGTAGTTTATTACGTAAGTAATAAAAGGCGGTAATTGCTTCTTTTCTCTATAAAGGACAGACAAAAGACGGCAGTGTTACTGTTTTAGCGGGCTCTTGTAGCGCTTGAAACGAGGAGAAAAAGAACCACTACTCATTGAAGATTCGTTTTCAATTCGCCAGCCGCATTCGATTTTCAATTTCTGGATAATCGAGATCTTGCTCAATTGAACACTCGATTACTCGTTTACGGGACACCCCTCACTGTTTGAGTTTGCCGAGTTTGATTGGGTTTGCATTGCACTGGGATATTATCACTGAATAAAATTAATTCTTAAGAAATAAAAGCTTTTCTAGAGATTGAACATAATCTGTTTTGTTAAAACCGCTTGAGGGTATGAAGTCGTAATTGGTACCTCCTTGGGTTTTTATAAGGTGAATATACAAATGGAGAAATAATTTCTTGGGAACATCTAATAGATGCTTAAAAGACAGCCTATTATATTTTTATGGTCTGTCTGTAGCACTCTACAGTGTTTGAGAGGCCATGGAGCAGAGATGGAAAGTTGTCTAATTAGCAACCGACAATACGTTTCCACAGCAGTTTTTCAGAATTTAATAATAATATAATAATAATAATAATAAATCTTTATTTCAGACCAGGTCCATATAAAAAGTAGGTAACACAAAACATCAAAGAAATAAAATAAAATACAAATTACAACACAGTGTGAAGGCTTAACCAGTGTCTTAGCAACTGAGAGTCCCACCTATCAGTCAATACGTTTAGGACGCTATTGGTGCTAGTCCGCACTCGGTGAAGAAGTGAAGCACTGCGTTTTCTGATGATGGCATTAAAACCATCAGTGTGCGCGTCAGCAAACATGCCCGAGGCACTGCAGAACCGCGGCAACCTGAGCAGCGTCCTAAATGTATTGTTGTATTGTACACGCAGGGCGTTATACGTCATCCGCGTATAGTTTACCCACAGAGAACACGTATACAATGACTGGCAATAGGCTTTAAACAAAGTCACTTTTACCGAATCACTGCATCGCCGAAACCTGCGGGCCAACATATTGCTTCTGACCGCCAGCGCCCTACGTTCCCTCTCCAAGTCTTTATCATCCTTCAAGTCCTCGGAGACCCAGTGACCGAGATACTTGAAATTCGAGACTTGCTTCAACTCGCTACCACTTAAGGTGACAGGAACTGTTGCATAACTTTTGTTGCTAGCCTTAAATATCATAATCTCACTCTTTCTCGAATTGTATTTCAGTCCATGAGCCTCCGCATACACTTCACATATTCTAACTAACTTTTTTAACGCTGCCATTGAAGGGCTCAACAGTACCATGTCGTCTGCGTAGCTTATGTTGTTAACACAAACACCGTCTATGTGACATCCGACGCCGGTACTGTTGAGCTCACCAATAAGTCCGTTCATATACAGGTTGAAGAGTCTGGGTGAGGTCAGGCCACCCTGTCTCACTCCACAATTCAACCTGTACACTGCTGATGACGCCCCAGCCCATTTCACTACATTAGTCTGATTGTTGTACCAATGTTTCAATAAGGACACAACCTCCTGGTTACAAGACGTTTCATCTTCCAACTTTTCCCATAACTTTCTGTAAGAAACGAGGTCGAACGCCCTTGACAGGTCCAAAAAGCAAGCATACACCGGCGTCTTTCTGGTCACGTAGTACTGAACAGTCTCCTTGAGGCACATGATAGCACTCTCTGTTGACAAACCTGTCCGGAAGCCAAATTGTTGGTCGTGGAGGTTGATATGTTTATTCAAGTGCTGGTCAAGCAGACTGTCCAATACTTTGGCCACTATTGTGGCTAAAGATATCGGCCTGTAATTTGATATATCCGAGGCATCTCCACTCCTGTTTTTAATTATGGGAATTACAACTGTATGCATTAACCGATCTGGTAGGTATGAATGGCTAATACAGAGATTAAAAAACATTGTTAAAATCCGCGGTAAATGAGCTCCTGCGTACTTTAGATGTTCTATACTTAGACCATCATGACCTGGTGACTTGCCTTTGACCATACCTCGGATAACATTCTTCACCTGCTTATTAGTGAACCTGACAGCGACATCCGACTCCGCACTTTTACATCTCTTTACGTCCTTGTGAGTGTCTGTAGGAGACAAGGAGTCTATCTTTAACTGAAGACGAAACGCTTCAGCTATTTCAGTTGGTTCATGAATGCCAGAAACACTCACGGGATGGCCAGGCTTCGGATTTAAGCTATTTGTATTCTTCCAAAAATTTTTAAAATCTTTCTTGTTATGTTGATCTGCAATTTTATCCATTTTAATCTGTTGTTCATTATTTTGACACCATTTTAATTTCTGTTTAAATATAATTCTAGAATTACACATATCATTATATTTTTCTCCCGAAGTCGGTTTCCCACTAGCTAACCAATCTATGTAACAACGCCTGGCAATAACGTGACTATCTCTGACATGTTTGTTCCATCCTGTGACATACTTTTTACGCTTGTGTATTTTACAACATTGTTTACTCGCTTTTGAAGCTTCTGTCAATACTGTAACTAAATCATTGTACATTTTATCTAATATTACTCTATGGTTAACGTTATCACAAAATCTATCTGCACATTCACTACATTGCTCAGGAAAATCAATAAACTTAAGCTGTGAGTTACATATATTAATATATTTCTTAATTTGACTACTGTCCCTGTCTCCCCATATAACCTTGTTTTACTATAACTAATTGAAACAACTTTGGCTTTAACTAAATCTAAATTGCACTCCATAAGGACAGGGTAATGGTCTGACCAATAAATATCATACAAAATTGAAATATTTAACACAGAGAGCCGCGCGGCACTCGTCAGCACGCAGTGGTCGAGCCATCTTCGCGAACCGTGCGCGTCGCTGACAAACGTATACGACTCTGGTGGCAATAGTTCTATATCCGCGCATGACCACCTCTGTTCAATGCAAAAACTACTTAGTTCATTATAAAATAGCTCACCCGGGTGGGCATTAAAGTCCCCCAACATGTACACTGACTCTACACTGTTGTTTTCGATAATTGCATTAATTTCGCACAAAGTTTCGGTGAATTCTAATAAATTATCAATAGAGTTTGTAGGCATGTATACAGAAAATACTAGTAAAGAGCGATTATTTATGCCTAATTTCACCGCACATAAACGCACACTGGTACACTCGATGACTGTGGCTATTGGGAACACGTCCTTCTTCCAAAGTAAAGCCACACCCCCATATGGCCTGCCTCTCAGTATACCGGCCGAAGTATCCACTGCTGACTTGCCGGTGTATGCAAAACTGTCGTCTATACTACCCAAGCAAGGGATATCATGCGGTAGGAGCCAAGTCTCTTGCAAGGCTATGACATCCGCTGAGTTACAAATTCGCCTGACACATTCTTTCGAGCGGCTCACTCCTTTACAATTAAAACTAATTAACTTGGCTACATTCATTATGATTATTTAAGTTTAAATTCAATTTGTTATGTCTGCCATTTGTTCGCCATTTAAAATCTACAAAACGACGAAAAGCTATACCCTCCGGCCAAAATCATGTTCCATAAAAATGTCCAATTTATTTCTAGGTATAAATATTTTGTATGAATCATAATCTTTTGCAACTGTCATATTCATTTTTTCCATGGTAACTTCAATATTCGCCTTATTTTGAATATACTCGGTTATGCTACACACGGTTACAGCCTTCGCAACATTATAAATATATATCGGAATTTTTATTTCTGCCGCCTTGAAATTAGAATCCGGCGTAACAATTGCTTTTCCTCTGTTCCCCACAAATCTATTCCGGTATCTTTTTCTCTGTACCTGTATCCATTCTTCAGGCACAGTTTTAGATTTCCATGTTCCGTCTTGTGCAACATCGGCAAATGATTTCTGATGCAATTGTACATTCATCGCGACCGTATGTCCATCGCGACTCCTGCTCGGCTCGGTTCGGCTCTCGCTCGTGAATTTTCGGCTTCACCGCGTTACAGTTCGACGCTTGACCTTGAGGTCCCGCTGCGACTTGCGACGCGCTCGGCTGCCGCTCGTGTATGTTCGGGTTGGGTTCGTGACTCTGAGCCGTTTTATCTTGAGACTCGGGGACGACAAATTGCAATAGCGGGCGCGTTCGTCTCGCGATCGTGTTTGTTCGGCATATCTTCGGGTCTCATGTACGCCGACGCCACGGCCGACGCGCTCGCGCTGCTCGGCTGAGGTGGGTGCAACGCCCGATTCCCGCGCATATTTCGTTGTTTACATTTTTTACCCTCTTCATGATTCACAATCGTAATATCCGCGGTCTCGATGTTCTGCTGGGATGATGTATTCTTACTACCCTCAACATAAATTGATGTTCTCGTTGCTGTTACCTCGTTTTTTAATAATTCAAACTCAGATTTCAACGGTTGTATCTGTTCCACAGTCACATATTGTTCCTTGATTTGCTTAATATCACCTTGCATTTTTAATAAGTCTTTGAGAAGCCGCGTAACATCTACGTGGTCGAACAGTACTGGTGGCAA